>NC_082343.1:94812173-95112173 GCF_027477595.1 Haemorhous mexicanus | reverse complement strand
TTCTTTTTAGCTATCAGACTAGCAGTAGAGTGAGACATCATCAGTAAGTATTGCTGGCAACAAGTTAGAATTTGGACACTTGGATTTCCAAAAATACTGCATAGAATTTCTTTCAAATATTTAAATGCACAAGTTTGATGCTTTTTTCTTTTGAAGTTTTGTTTTGTTTTCTTGTTATTTGGGTTTATATTTTCACATTGCATACATGGTCAGTTTGAAGTATTGTAGAGCTTACATAGGGTGGTCTGAGTGCTTGTTTATTATTAATCTTAAAAATTACTGAATATGCTGCATTATGTTTCTTCTGAAGACTTAAATAGTATCTGGATTTTGTGTTTTTTAAATGTACACAAACATAATGAAATTGCCATGTGTATGTTGAAATGACTACTACTTGTGTTATCTTTATTCTACATTGTCAAGAGTATCTAAATTGTGTTCTATTTATGCAAAGGATGTTCATATAATGAATAGTCTTGGTGCACATTATTAGTCTACATTCTGTTAGTCTAATAGCCTACACAGGTATTTCCAGCTCTTTTCTTAAATGTGAGAGATTACTTGGTTGTTCAATAGAGAACTTTTCTGTACTGATAACAGAGGTCAGATGGAATTGCATCAGATTTCTCTCTTCTGTTCTTTGATTCATTACTGGGTAAAATGAGTTGCCCTGAAATATTTTTTTTTTACCTGTGCTCCCAATTAGAAATATTTTTGTACTCTTACCTCATTGCATTACTAAAAAGAAACTGTATTTTAGTGGAGACTTTGGGAGCTTACCACTTGTAGTCATGGTAATATATTGGGGGGCAGAAGCGGGAGTTAGTATTTCATATGGAGCAGTAGCTATATGGAGAAGTCATTTAAATTCATATACTGATTTTTAAAATTAGAAGAACAATTTTGAAACCATTGTGTAAAATTCAGTCTCCTTTTCCTGCAAAATCAAAGTGTTTGCATATACATATACATATATACATATATATATATATATATATGCTTGTGCATGTTTATGTAGCTATGAGTAATTCTTACCTAAGATGATCAAAACCTCTTCTTACGTTTGTTTTTTAATGACCATGTTCTATGTAGTTATATATTTCTCTGATACTGCTAAAAATTGATGTTCTGTCCTGCCTTTGTGCATACTGGAGGCTTTCATGGTCAGTGGTGATGAACTTCCTCCTCTTCTGACCTCTGTAATAATAATTCTTCCCAAGCTTATTTTAAGTCCATATGGGGCAAGCATTCCTGCTTCTCACATAAGCTATGGGGAGTATTGCAGGACAAGGGAGGACTGCTGTTTAAGGTGTCTCAGAATTGCTGATTTGAAGATTGCTGTATTCTTTGAGTATGTCCTGTTTGTGATATTACTTGGATAACTTTTATTCACTAGAAAATACTGAAGAGTTGAAAGAATGTTTATTTAACCTTGACATAAAATACTGAAGTTGTGCCAAAACCCCCCAAAAATGCAGTATCAAAATAAAAACAAAATCATTAAAATTACATTTCTTGTTTCTGAAGCCTCCCAGCCAGTTTCTACCTTTCTTTTGGAAGAAACTGGAATTTTAAATTGCAGGTTTTCTTTGTTGTGGATAAGCTTCCTTTTCCTTTCCATCTGATAAAAACTAAGTAGACCAATACTGTCCTTATTTCTGTGGCATCTCAAGGTGGAAATCCTTTGCATTTTGCTTTAACTAAAAAAAGTTTACATTCCTGTCTTCTGCTATATCGTATGCTTTGACATAAAACATGATTGAAGGGTTTTCCTTCCTTCCATATCCTCAAAGTTTAGTATTTCTAGTATATGTGCTAATTAGTACAGACATTTCCCCAGGTAATAGTATAGTTATGAAGTAGTTTGCACCTTTTAACATAACATTTTCTAATTCAAGGGGTTTTTTTCCAAGAGATTTTTTTTTCAGGTTTCTAATGTTTGCTTGTTTCTTTCATGTCTCCAGCCAACAAGAACACTAGTTATGACAAGTATGTCTTCTGAGTAAGTATTAACCATTTTGACTCTTTATTCAGCCTACCATTTAAATCTGAATATTGATAAATTTGTTATGCTTATAGATAATTAAATTTATCTTTGGGCTCTGCACTTTATTTTGTTCTGTATCCTTTCTAGAAACTTGTTTGTGCATATATATTTTGTTGGCATTTGCACTGTATATATATGTTTTTGTTGCTCTGGTGGAGACTGAAGTAGTTCCATAGGCGAGCTCAGTAGGGCTTCAGAGCAATAAAACTAAAATCTTAATCAGGTTTTGAATTTATCTGAAGGAAATGTACATAGTAGTTGTATGTTGTAAATGGTTCAGCCCAACACAGCCTTTTTGGCATACATTTTAATTATTTCTAATTAAAAAGTCATAATCTGAAACTTCAGTTTAAAATGTTTTATTTCATACGAATAGTTGCAGAATAAATATCAGTTGTAGGCTTTCTAGTGACTTTGTTTCAAAACATTAGAAGCAGCTGCCACTGCATATTTTGGGGGAGAGTTAATAATTTTCTGGCATGCTCTTATCATTCTCTTAAGAGCCTTAAAGCATAAGGAACATCCAACAAAAACATGATTCCATATTTTATACTACACTTGCTTACAGTTTTTGAATTCTTTTTCAAAGCTCAAGATATTTATACTACCCAAAATCTGTTTCAGGTTTGCTGTAACTAAATGTTGACAGTTACATAGAAATAAATACTTAGAAACAGCACTTAGTGGCTATGCTTTCAGAAGTTTTTTGTAAAAGGTTATCAATAGCTATTAACAAGTGTACTTATATATGTCAGAAACATAAAATAGAATTAATATTTTTCTTCTATTTAATGTGACTGGATGCTAGTAACACCAGGACTATAAAATGAACCTCAGGA
This sequence comes from Haemorhous mexicanus, assembly GCF_027477595.1. Taxonomy (NCBI): domain Eukaryota; kingdom Metazoa; phylum Chordata; class Aves; order Passeriformes; family Fringillidae; genus Haemorhous; species Haemorhous mexicanus. Next base: position 95,109,287 of record NC_082343.1, on the reverse strand, counting down.
GTCATGCAATGCAGAATCATTGTGGATCATCACTACAGTGCAGATAATAGGAGAAAACAGAGGCTGTGGTCTGCCTAAAAGAAGAGAACAAATCCTGGCTGAGCTGGGGAATTTTATTTTTTTTTTAAACAGGTCATTAATATATTTCTTTCATGTTCTTATATGTTGACTTTTCCCACCACCCAGTTACTATTTCATTAAATTAAATTGTCTGGGGATAAAAATTGCTTTTCTTCAGAACCTTTTCATCAAGACTGCTTTTGGCTGACTACAGTTGTCAGCATTCATCAGCTTGTAAGTGGGTGAAGGGAAAAGAGATGCTTCTGAAACAACTAAAGAACAGAAAACAGTCCTCCAAAACGCAACCCAGTGGTCAAAAGCCTATTCTACTACCCAGTAGCTACAGCCTCAAAAGTGATTCATTAGAATTTACATTTTAAGGTGCATGAGTTCAATGGTTTCATGGCACTGGGTTCTGAGATCATAATAAAGGCTGCTCACTGATTCACAACCATACAACTATCTAATTTTCGGATTTAAAAATTCAGTGAAATTTTGCTGTAAATTTTCATCCACCAGTTTTTGCGGCTGTCTCAAGTATAAACTGGTGAGTTTTCTCTGCAATTTGTAAGATATCTACAATTCAAGACTTGTACAACAGAAAATTTTCTTCTCCTTGTGAGGAATTTTGTGTAGACACAGGAAGAATTTAGAAAAAGTTCAGGTAAAACATGGAGCATGCAGTCTGGGCAGGACTAGCCCTATGGGTTGCAATGTTGCAAAAACATTCACTCATAGGCTATATCAAGCTAAAGCTCTCAAAATGAAAAGGGAATACTAAGAATTCTAAGTAACAAGCAAAGCTATATAGTCAAGGTCAGAATTCATACCAGAGAGAGGGTTTGTCATAGGATTTTTTTAAAGTATCTCAACATACAATATCACCTTTTGATTTAATTGTGACATTAATTTGCTGCACTGTTTTCACTATTCATTTTTTTGTTTTAAACTTCTTGAAAAATGATTGCTCTAATTTTTGTGAAGATTTTTTTGCAGGTTTTTTTGGGGATTCTGTTAAGTAGGATTTGATTTAGCTGGGATATTTTGGGAGTTCTACCAGACTTCCTTTCTGTGGAGTTAAATGTATGAGAATGAAGCAACCCTAAAGGCTTCTGGAGATGCTCTGAGTGCACTTGCATTGTGTCTGTGATTACCTCAGAAGTTTTGCCTTAAAGGATCACCACTGTAATAGTGTGGCTGTGTCCAAGCTTGTGACTTATTGCTTTCTCTTGTGTTGCATGGACATTTCCAAATTAGTTCGGGGAGTAGAGAGGCCACCAGAATTTTGCTTTATTTTACAGATCTTTAAGGATCATTTATAATTGTAAAAATAATCATTAATAAAAGCAGTAATTTGCTATCATGCAACAGCTTTTCTCTTGTAATACCAAGCTCTTCCTGTTTTCATAATTATATATTTATGTGCTCCTGCATAGCTATATTCTGGAATTTAGATCTAATTTTATGTATTTCATTAGAATTGTATTTAAGGATAAGTGAATTTTTAATTGAAACATTGGCATAGATGTGTAGGTTGCAAGACAGATAGAACTTTAGGGCTTTTCTGAATTTAGACACAGCATTATTCAGATGCTGAAAATTTGGGGCTTCTTAATGAAAACCTGTTAAATGTGATAAATGCTAAATGTGTCTAAATGTTTACATTTCTTGGTGATATTTTTTATAGTCCTATAAAAGAAACGAAGAATTAGGCTCTGTTGTGTTGGGCATTGTACACAAACAACATAATAGATAATTCTGCACTCAAAGCTTTTATTTAAACAGACAAGATAGATGTGGGGGGCTAAAGGGCTTTGATGTGCAAGTAGATGTGATTATGTGATAATGGAAAAGGGCCTGTTAGGACTCAGGAGAGGCTAATGAATTTAGGGCTAGTAAATGGCTAGAGGCTTAGTGAGAAAAGGATAAAAAATGTTTAGTGGGGGAAGAAATGAGGTGAATTTGAATTAATTTGTGGTGTATGTGTATGCTTTTATAATTCTGCCTTCCTCCATTCAATGTTGCATGGGCTTTTTTACCTTTTCTTTTTTAGGAAGCAAAATACAGTAATTCAGGTCGTGAAGAAACTTGGAGACTTTTTGTTCTCAAATGAAGTGTGTGAAACAACAAGTCACGTAGTTACTGGGAGTCCTCGTCGTACCTTGAATGTTATGCTGGGAATTGCTCGTGGGTGTTGGATTGTTTCGTATGAATGGGTAAGAAATGCTTTCTCACTTTACTACACAATAAATTAAATTTAGTTTGTATAGCTGAAATATCAACCATGTTCGTGTCCATGCTACCTGCAGTGATGCCAACGTTAAGTTATTCAGGCTTACTTAGAGTTAGTTGAATTAGATGAAATTTGTCTGGGTGAAGATCTGTTAGTTAGTTACAGTTTTTCAGTGCTTAATTTAACCAAAATAATCCAGTGTTGTACCTCATTATCTAGTTTAGAAAGAGGACTTATCTCATGGATGAGACACTCATGTCCCATGCATTAGTTTTGGACAGATTAATTTCTGCTTAACATTAGCCAACTCACATTATTCAGATTGAACTTTTTATGTCCTGATATAACATATTTCTGTTATGTTCTGAAACATGTATTGTGTTCAGCACTGGAAAGAAAGAAGGGAAATTCTTAGATATTTCACTGCAAATGGGAAAAAATGTAAAATAGGAATAGTGGTGACTGGGTGGGGAACTTATCTGTCAGCCCAGGCTTAAACCATCTCAATTGCTCACTGTAAAAATAGAGATTAACCATTCAATCTGACATTGCAGATGACAGTTTCTCAGCTTTCCTCATGTTTCCAGAGCTATAAAACATAGATGGTGAAATTTATATGGAAATAGCTCTTCATTTTATACAGAAAGAGGTTGTTGAATAACTAAATTTCATGGTTTCCTCTTTTTTATGAATACTTTAAAATTTATTTGTTGGTTGGAAAGTAAACTGCTGCCTTTTTGTTTTCAAGATGTCTGGCACTTACCAGTATGAAGCTTGTCCTATAGGATATACACGCAGTTATCTGAAGTTGTTGTGGTGTACTTCAGGTTTTTCAGAAGTTCTTGGTAATTAATTTCCCTTGGAATAGAGGGTTTGCATCTTTGGCCACCTTAAGGATGCAGTAATGGGCCTTTGTGGCAAAAGAAAACTAACAGCATCCTTGGCTGCATTAAGAGGAGCATATTTGAGCAGGGGTTTTAGAGAAGAACATCTCCACAGACTCATTCCAGCTTACTATATGATTCTTTGAACAACTAATTAAATACACTGAATGATCTGTCCCACACTCAGCTTTGGAGTTACATTATGGAAGTTACATAAATACAAGTTACATAGTTATACATATACAAGTTATATACAAGTTACAATGTAATTGTCACAAGTTACTTTTTCATAACAGGGCGCTCAAACGCGAAACCTGCCTTCTTCCTTGAGAAAAATCTTCAAATAACTACTAAGATAGCTAGAGACAGACATAAGTACTGCAAAATAGTTTCCTGTCTTTGTTCATAAAGCAGTATGGATAATCAGTATTCCAACAAGTGCTGTCCTTGAATTAATTGCCCATTTTATGCCCTGCATTTCTGTGAACAAATGCATGGTGAAAATATCTACCTATGCTCTTCATAGACCAGTATTGATTGGAAATGTTGTCTTGCTGTCTTATGGTCTACCTTGTAGACTCATCATGCGATCATCTATATCCCTCATATAATACCAATAAGTTGAGTGAAATTGTTCCAAGGATTAGTTTGTCCCTGTAGATGTTATTATATCAAGTGCTGATGCTGTTTTCACTCATTTTATTGAGCTGCTATTAAGACAAAGCTCTGAAGTTACTAGGAGAGATGCATGAGAAAAAACTAGAGATGAACTTCAGATCTCCAGATCAGGTTTGATCTTATCGTATCTCCTTAACTGGAAGATTGCTATTTTTAATATTTTTAGAGCTGTGCTTATCTGTTTCACAGAGACTAGGTCCAACTTTGCCCATAAATGTGTATTCCCTCAATTTATTTATTTATTTATTTATTTATTTAACTGAAATAAAACAGTGCTTTAACCTTTTAAAAAGAATATTTCTTCACCTGTTTTAATCATATGATATAAGTGCTTCATTGTCTTATTTCATATTGTGTCAATGGCCATTTGGCCATAAGATGGCCAAATAGTTTAGCCATCTGTTTACCCAGACTGGTTAACTAGAGAAGAGAAAACTGAATCCTTACCTAGCCAGAACTGAGGAACTGAGTAGAAAATTCACCAGGAAAATTTCATCTTAGAAAATAATCTTCTCCTTTTATTGGTGCTACATAACTGAAGCCTTTAAATGTAATCAATCCTACCATTAATATTTTCACTGATTAAATAATTCAAATTGGATAATTTAAAAAATCAATCAATCTGGAAAAATTAGTAGTACCTTATAAACATGGTATTACTTTTGAACAGTGATAATTGTCTTTTGGAGATGTTTACCAGTGTTTTGAGAATATATTTACCTTTTGACTTGTAATGTGGACATAATTTAGGATGAAGTTGTTTTTTTCTTCTGAGAAAAACTTAAAATGTTATTTTTAGAGATGGATGTTGGAGAAATACCAAGTTTACCATGAGACATTTAACCTTCATAGCACTGCATTTACATTTTCAAGATGAATTATTCAAGTATAAATACCATATGATTATACATTGTGCTAGCTGGATAGGTGAGAAACCTTAAATAATAACTAACCAAATAGTGTGTTTTCAGACTCTTTGTGCTAACTCTTTTGTAACTGCACATTTGAGAACTTCTAGATAGCTCTTTAGTCTCAATAGAAACACACATTCTGAAGTATTCAGATAAGAATAACATTGCAAATCTTAACTTCTTTTTCAATTGCATGAATCTGAAGCATTTTTTGGTGTTGCTTTGAGAATATAACTGCTTGAAAATTTGCCAAAGTCAGAAACAAACTTTCAGTGACTTGGAATGGAAAGCTCTTGTCTTTGTTTTAATGAAAACGGAATATTTTAGTGAGTGGTGACCTAATTATTTACTGCAGGACCTGTTCATGAACTCAGCATCCAATTTTCTTTTTATCTAGGAGAGTAGATACGATGCCTTTGTACTCAGTTCCAGAACCATGATAGACAAGCATTAATCCATCATTTGTTAAGACAAACAAATTTAATTTCTAAACAAAATTCTGTAAATACTACAAGGGTTGATAAAGGTCATTGCTGTAGAATTGGCCTGGAAAATGAAATAGGATTACTTAATCATAACTAATCTTTTGGGTTTATATTTTAATATATTTAGGTTGTTTTCGAGCGACTTTTGATACAAACATAATTTTGTTACTATAAGGACATGATGTATATGTAATACAGCACAGTACATCTGTTCCTGCTCAAGTTTATTTATGAAGAACTTTTTTTAATGTAGTATGTCTCTGAATTTTATTCAAAGTTACAATTTTCTTGGTTCAGTTAAAGTTGATTTATATAGTGATTAAAAGAGAAATTGCATTAACAAGTTTCTTTTATGTTCAATAAATATATGCAGCTATAAGTATAAAGCCAAGAGGCTTTGATATTCTTATTGTAAATTGTTAAAAGTAATTATAAAAAATATACACAGGTACCACCCTAAAATTTATAACTTACAATCTTAAGTTTCACTCTTAACTGTATTTTTTTAAGAAGTTACAATACTTTTCTTAGCTGAACATTGCCATGCATTATTAGGTTTTGAATATTTTTAAAGGTCATTGATTTATTAATGGGCTTAACTCTTATTTTTATGTTTGGTATGATATAATGACTGTAGAAATTATTTTCTCTTTTTGCACAGCTGTTGCACTTTCAAATATTTGATTGTGCTTTTTCTAAAAATAAACATAGTATTCTTTGGATGTTTTGTAATCAAGTTTAGCAGTAAGTCTAAGGATATGCTGCTTTCTATTGTCAGCAAAAAAAATCATTTCCAATAGCCTGCAAAATTTGACATTCTCCGCACAAGTCAGACATCAAATGTCACATAAAACAAGGCAACAGCTTTTGTAGAAGTTCACATTAGAGGTTGTTGGTTTCCTTGGAAGTCATCAGGCATAAGATACCTTGGACTGAAAACTATAGAACTTATTTATTTAGAAAATAATTTTGTTATGAATTTCCAATTTACTGCTTGTAGCAATAGATTTAGGGCAAAAGAGCTCTTTACAGAAACTTATTTTCTTACAAGCAATTGGGCCATTTTATAAGGTTTACATTGCTAGTTTATGATCAATTTGTTCAGCTTAGAATTTTCCATTAGTGAGCTATAACATAGTAAAGGATAACTTTACCATGCTCAGTATATATAGTGCCAGTTTTTATCTATGGGGAATATTTCATAGACTCATTCACAAATTTTAAAAGGGAACATTTTATAATTTAAATTTAAACTAATAATATATGCATTTGTATGGCAGAGAATTTCAGTCATTGTGAATCAAGTATGAGAATAATTTCAGACACTGATGAAATTGAGCTTGTTCTAAGACGAATAATGACAACTGTTTAATTGTGCATGGTTGTGCTAATGACTTAATCTATTTGAAATGGCTAGAGAGCTATTTAGGGAAGATATGAGAGGGGATGAATTATACTAAAACAGGGATTTGCTGTCTTATAAATTCCGTATATCCCATTTAGGGGCCATGGCCATGTGTCTGCTTCTTGTTCAGTTAGCTTCACTTGTTCTAGGAGCAACAGAATGTCTCACTGGTTGGTAACATTGCTTTTTTTGAACTTAAGGGGTGCCAGATGGCCACTACAGAAGAGACATTGTGAAGCTCAAATACCTGTGAATGGGAAAAGTTGTTGAATTGAGTGACAGTGGGCATACTTGGCAAAGAAGATACCAGTGTTTTACCTCTGTGAGAATCTTCATGGCTCACCACTTATAAAATCAATGAAAAAAAGAATCTCATCTTCCATCAGAATGGTCTTCAGAATTTAGGCTGTCTACAAATTAGGTGTAGAATGTCCTTTAATATGACTCAAGGACATAGGAACTTTCTCTTTTCCCATTTTCCCTTTAAGACAATGCTTTTACCAATTGAGAAATAGTATTTGAATACTCTCCCATGGAGCTTTTAATATTATAGTATACCAACTGCAAGTTATGATAAATTGTTCTGAAGAATGAAAATCAACCCATAAAAAATTCTGGATGGAGTAGTTAAGGGAAGGTTTTACCAAAAAAATATTAAAAATATCAAAAATTGGAAATGCAACCATTTTAAGTAGGTTTTTCTGTTAAACATTTGGTTCTGGTCCTGAATGGGATCAGAAGTCTGCAAGTGGCACACAGTTTTAGGATTACTAGTCTCCAAAGAACATATCGGTCCAGTGTTTCAGAGCTCAGTTGCACACAAATGATTATGTGTTTTCTGGAGTGTCAGTGTTCTGCAGTCTTCTTTTGTGCTCTAGAGTATGACACTGACAAAGGAGGTTACCACAGAGCAAGAAATTGAGTTATTCTTCTTTGCAGAATGATTTATATATGTGATGTGGATTCTTTGCAATGGTTGCATAATCCTTGTAGTAGTAGGGGTCCAGTATTGTTTGACATCTTCATTTATGATCTGGATGATGGGGAAGAATGCACCCTCAGCAAGTTTGCAGATGTTAGAAAACTGTGAGGAGTGTTTGATACGCCAGATGGATGTTCCTGTTCAGATGGACTTTGACAAGCTGGAGAAATGAGCCAACAGGAACCTCATGAAATTCAATGATTACTGAACTGAGAGAACAGAACTTGTATATTATGACTTCCCTTTTCAAATTTTTTGCTCTATGTATTGTAATTAAAAAAAAGTCGACTTTTTGAATATCCTCACAGTGTTTTAAAATGTAATATAGATGTGCATAGAAGTATGATTGATATTTCAATGGTTTATTTTAGTTGTAAAAATTGTATCTTTCTTATTTATTCATTTTTCAGCAAATTATTTGGTTTGGGTAAATGAAATAGCAAACCAGGTATTGTAACAGCACTGTCACTTCTAATTACACATTCAAAAAGTTTATTTTAGAAATTTTAAAATTCTCCTTACCACTTATTTTATTTTAGGTTCTGTGGTCTTTGGAATTTGGCCATTGGATCTCAGAGGAACCATATGAGCTTTCATCCAGCTTCCCTGCAGCTCCCGTAAGTTTAATGGTCCTTTAAGCTTGTGAACCTTCTTTTGTTTATCTGGGAAATTATTTGCTCTCTAAATAGATTTTGTGAATAAGGAAGCCTGCTAGAAAAATATTTTTTAAAGCAGATACTGTAAGGAGTTATTTTCTTCTTCATCCAATACTTTTTGAAGTGTGTGCAAAAACTTTGTTACATGCAGAAAATGCAAAATGTTGATTCACCAATGAATGAACCGGCATCTTACGGAGGTATAAAAGTACTTCAATTTTATTTCTATTTGTATATGTGTACAAACTGGAGAGGCATGTTATTGCCAAATGGAAAGATTTGCAGGTCAGGGACTCAGTTTTTTTGGCCCAGAAATTACTTGGGCAATGGAAAATTACTGTGGTCTTCTAGAGCTGCTAAGCAGGAAAAAATAAAGCATTTTCCTGCCTCCAATAATCATTCTCAAGTACTGAACTGGGAACTAGTGCACAAGTGGGTGTGTGGGGGCATGATGTAGCTGTGTAGACCTCAGTGCACTTCACGTGTTATAATTGATTAAACAGGAATTTTATTTTGGTTTTAAAACAAGTAGAAGTCTAGCTGGTTATTAGTCAATCATTCCAATAATTTTCCCTCCACTAAATTAGTGTCTACAATTTATTTTTCAAAGTTTCATACCAGCTTTGAAGAAAGTACAGTTAATGTGGTACAAAATTTATTTTTACTGTCATTTTATTAACTGTTGAGAACTTCTATTTAACATTCTTTCTAAATATATAACTTATGTAAATTTACATATCCAACATTAATACGTAGTATTTATTATATGTATTATTTCATGATTGTAAGGTGGATGTTCTCAAAGTTTAGGGAAACTGTAGCACTTATTCTCAAATAACCCTTAAAGAAATTAATTATCCATTATAAGTTCATACTTTTTATAAAGTGAGAAAGTAGATTGTTTTACATAGCAAATACAGTAAGAATGGTAAAACTTAATGTGAAAAATAAATAAGAAGCATGTTCTTTTTTCCCCCCTTTTCTGTATTTCTATGAAAAAATTTACACTGAATTTCATATTAGGTTGCTTTGAGTTTTCTGTTTCTTTTCAGACTACCTTGATTAATAACAAAGTATGTATCAGTAACACTTTAGAAGGGATTCCTCCTGGGGGTTTTTTTGAGATTTCATTTAGAGGTTTTATTCCTGAAGCCGAAGTAAGGAGAATTTGAGAGATGGTGAGAATGTAAAATTAAGGGAGGTTAGGGTTGTTCTAAGAACCTGAATCACTTCTTTTTACAATGTGCTGTTCTTGCAAAGGAACAAAGTTGAAGTCCAAGGCAATATTTCCACTACTATTCCTCATTTAGTCACTCTAATTTCTTACTGTAACAGGTACCTTTTTTTTTTTTTGAAGCTGTGATTATTATTTGAATAAACACATTTATTCATGTGTTTTTATTTGCTTTTCTTTTCCTTGTTTTTTTCCTGCTTCCTACAAAGTACTTAGAGAAAATGGAAGTACATTCTAGTTTCACATACTGTTTATTTGATTACAGGAAGGAATTAAAAGTAGGAGTTATCTTGCTGTTATGTTTTTACCTGTCTGTACCAAGTCAAAAGCAGTTTTTGCAGCCTTCTGTTTCCTATTATTGCCTTCCTTCTGACATGTCCTCCTGCTGCTTCACTTTGGTGTTTGATGCTCAAGCCATGCAATCTTCTTTAGATGATATGTCATTTAAAGACATATTCTCTCTAAAATGTTACATTCGTGTTGATAAATTGATCCCTTTTCCCTCAAAATGGAGTCTCTTTAAACAATGTCTACATCAGTATTTTTGATCACTTTCCCAGAACAGTCATCAGAAAGCCTCAAATTTTATAAACTTTTTTCCAACAAATCAAAACTAGCCATGCAATATTAAATTATTTTAGTCATACAGGGTTTTCTTACTGAAAAAAAATTATTGCCAACCAGACGTTAGCACTGCTTTTCTTTGCCAGGTTGAGCATTCAGATGCCGTCATGGTTTTTAAGAACATTTTGGAGGATTTTTGTTTGTTTATTTGTTGGCTTTTTTTTCTCTTTCCTTTTATTATTGGTGTGGATATGCTTACTCTCTGAAATAGTGGAAGTATTTTCTTTAGTTGTCTGATTAAACGTACCAACACAGCAATTGCAGTAATGTAGACTCAACATTTCTATTAAATTTCATAGAATCATAAAGTATTTTAGGTTAGCAGGGACCTCTGAAGGTTGTCTAGTTCAACACTGTGCTCCAAGGGACTTGTCCAATCCACCCTTCTGGTAATAAATGAATAAATGAAAAGGAAGATTCATTTTCCCCAATTCCAAATTATATTTACTGCCTGTTGTCCCTGTCTCTTATCTCATAGCAGAGCACCTCCAAAAAGGTTCTGACTTTGTCTTCCCTTTGCCCTCAATCAGGCACCATTAAGGTCTCCCCTCCCCTTTCTCTGCCCTAGGCTGAAAAACAACAGCTCTTAAGGCTTCTCTTGGTATGCTATGTGCTTGTTGGTATGTGTGGCCCCTCTACTAGTGTAATGACTTTCTAGAATTCTCTCTAAGACATTTCTTGAAAATTCATGAAAGCAATTTTGGGAAGTTTTGTGGTTTTTTTTTAGTTTGGGATTTCCTTGCAAGTTTTCTATAAAAAATAATAAAATACTTAACAGTAATTTCCAATACATAGAGATTATTTTATGGAACTCTTCAGACAATGACTATTAATTTACATTCTTAAGTTTATATAAAATCAGATCATGAAATAATATTAGAAATATTTTTCATCTCTGCTACACTTAGAAATGATGACACACATTTTCAGTGAAGAATGGTGGTGGTGTGAATGGTGGGGTACTCTGACAGCAGCTTTAATGATTGTCAGTATAAAATGGAGAGATTTATTAAATCTTTCTCAAAATCATTTACTATTTTCAAAATAGAAACATAGAATCATCGATCTTGGGAGAGACCTACAGGATCATCCAGTCCAGCTGTCCACCCAGCTCTTCCACTGTAACCTGTAAATAGCATCACCCACCAGATCAAGATGCCTCTTCAACACCTCTAGGGATAATGACTCCATGACCTCTCTGTTCCAATGCCTGACCACTGTAACACTGAAATTTTTTTTCTAATATCTAATCTGAATCTGCCCTGTCTCATCTTAAGGCCGTTTTTTTTGGGCCTGTCACTGCCAGCAGTGTAGAAGAGAGATCAAACTCCACCTCACTACAACCTCCTTTCAGGTGATTGTAGGGAGTGATGAAGTCCCCCCTGAGCCTCCTCTTCTCCATCTAAACAAACCCAGATCCCTCACCCCTCCTCATACAATATTTTTTCTAGACCCTTCACAAGCCTTGTTGCCCTTACAACACCCTCTGTTAAGTTAGCTTCCAGAAATATGTCTGGGGTTTTTGTTTTGTTTTGGGTTAAGTTCTTGCATTGTAGCTAATTCTGTCATCTGCTAAAATCAAAGTTCTACAAAAATATTAGGCAGAGAATAAGCATGAGAATTAAAAACTAAACTTAATTTGGAGAAAAACCTCCACTAAATTATTGTGATGCATGAGGAAATATCTTCTCAATCTGATTTGCAATTTTAAAGCATATAGTAATAAAATGAGGGGAAAAAAAAAAGAGATCACCCAGTAGAGTAATTTATTCACATTGTGGGGTATATTGAGGGCCTACCTACAGAGAATTTTTAGGGAGAAATCCTAGCCTTACTGAAAAAAAAACCCATAGAGTGACCTTAGATAATTTTCAGATTATTTTTCTTCCTGTTCTTAAAATGTAGTAATTTGTATCTTAAGTCATAAGCATAGATTTAATTGTATCAAAGAACATGCATATGTTTTTCAGTCAGGTTATTTTTACAAAACATATAGTTATATTACATCACCAGGTGATACATGATTGTCACAGACAACCGGACATCTGGTGTTAATGCCATTGTCTCGGTTTGCAAAATACTGGTCAGTTATTTTACAGGTAAATGACAAGGGAAGAAAAAAAAAGTGCAATCTTCATAAAAATGGATAGGAATACATGCTATATTGTAATTCATAGGGATTTTTTGTAATTGAAAGACAGTGACTGAAACAGACTGAAAAAATGATGACTTTTGTAAATGACGTTTCCCAAGAATAAATGCAAACTATTTAAATGCTATTTGTCCTCTGTTAAACATAGTCATACAGGCTACTGGAAAAAATCCTCAAATAAGTGTAAAAAGTTGTCTAGGAGACTATGGGGGAAAAGAATGTATTCCCTAACTATAGGATTGAGCTAATTATAGAAAAGTTTGGGTTTTTTATGTACATATAGGGCACACATGACACAAAAAGATAAATAGTTCTAGATCTAGCAAGAACTAAGCTAGAACTAGCTAAGTGTTTTATATTAATGTTTAAAGTTCAGTGGTGAGGTGAAATGCATATTCCTAAAACTATTTTAGGGTTTTTTTTCACAGTTCCAGTTATTTACTAACACATACATAACATAAATGATCAGTAAAACAGAGTCCTTAAGTTGTCTGACATTTTCTTGGATGTTCTTTTTATTGAGTCATTTGGCCAAATCACTGTTATATCAGGTCGATGCTTTAGACGTTGTGTCTGGTTGAATAATATGAGCTTTAGCTGATCAAGGCGATTGCAATTCAGGAACTGCACTGAACTGACCCCTTCAGAACACTAGTGCATGTTTCTGGGCTTGAAAAAATGAGACAAGTTGCTTGGTAAAATAAGTCTTTGAAGACTATACAATACATAATTCACATAATGATAAAGCATTTAGAAATCTGCTGGTCGAATCATCATCGTCGTAGCTTTGAGAGAGTATCCCGAGCCCTTCCAGTAGTACCACTTGATCCCATTAAACTTGTTGTTGTTCTGTCGTAATGGATAATACATTCCATTGAGGTTAGAAGGACCACATGCGTCAAACCACCATCCTGCAAGACAGAAGACAAACATCAGCAGAAGTCATTCTCAAAATAGTATTTAAGGTCACTTTGTTGTCTGGAAATGAGAAAGGAATCGAAACCCAGTTTTTTGTTCTTATGATTTGGAAGTGTTGATGTAAAGCACTTGCCCCAAACTGAGGAAAGAAATGTATTTGTATTCTTGAATCTTACGCAGTACGTTGTATTTGAAAATTGAGAAGGGAAAATGTTCAATCAATTTATTATCCACATCAAACATTTCTGACAGTCTGAGGGCAGAACACAACTTGAATTATAATGATACTGAATTGCCTTTGGTTTTATCTAGTCTTTGGTAAACTCCTGTTTTTCACAGATTTAATGTGTGAAATTCTTAATTCTTTCTGGAGGAATTATTCAGTTCTCTGGGCTGTTCAGTTCAAAACCTCCTGAAACATCATAAGGAAAAGGAGAAAAAAACCAGCCCAAATATACTTTGTATCTGTATAGTCCTGACTTCTTAGTGGGTCATAAGAAAAAATTATTTTTATTAATAAAATAATATTTTTATATTTCTGTTATGGTGGTGATAGTGTGTGTGTTCTGTTTTGCAGGGCAGTATTCCAACTATCCTTTTGGATAAACTGAAGCTGTCTTTTTTTCTTGGAGATTGTGCTATAGGAAAATGAACAATTGCTTAAGAGATAACAGGAAGAGAAGCCAAATTTACAAAGCACTTGTTTACATTTCAGAATGTGGAATTCTAGATGAACAAATTATATGGAATTACTTATGTAGTTGAAGATAAAAATACCACCTAGAACTCAAATAGAACTAGTGAACAATCATTAGAAAATGTAAATATATCTGTGGTGTATCTTTACCACTTCATAACTATATTGAAATAAGGAATTTTGCGCCCTTCTGTGGCACTTGCAGCACGCAGCAGCTCTTGAGGGTTTTTCTTCTTGGGTAGTTAGGGAAAAGGCTTATACCAAAAAAATCAGAAGCCATTTCACTGGCAGCTGAATCTCTGAAAGAGGTTTTTTGCAGGGAGTTGTATTTTGATCTCTGAATGTACCTCATTCCTTGGAAGAGAAATCTGCTGTGTCTCTGATTAGTTCCACAATTAGAGACTTTCTTGTACCCCAACTTCAGGGACTTATTTTCCCTCCAGTTTTATTTTCACTGACTTTTGTCAAATGGTAAAATACTTAATCTAGGGTCACCATACTAGTATTTCCATCTGTGAGTTTTGAACTTTTTTGATAATCAAAATTTACTAAGTCAAAATTATTTATCTCGTAGACAATTTCAGTGCCAATAAAAATAGGAAGACCGAGAAACATAAAAACATTCGTACCTCCTGTTAGCATTTGTGAACATTTGCAAATACATTTGTCATTGTCTGCATCCTTTGTGCTAAAATCATTTCCTGGTTGGCTTATACTACTTATTTTGCCCGCTGTCCCAGTAAGTCCTTTAAGGTAAATCCTGTAGAATTGAAAAATGGAAAAACAATTATTACGTGGAAGTTGATGGAAGATGTCTGCAAAATAATGATGGAATAATTTGCAATAAATATCCTGTTCAAATAGTTTAATTCTCTTCTGGCCAATGTGCTGCTGTAAGCTGTTTTTCAGTACAATGTTTTCATAGAAACGGTCAGCACAATATTCTAATGAACACGTGTTTGTTCATGTCATGTTAGAAGAGAAAGAGCAAGTAGGTAGTAACTTCTAGGATTTTTCATACAGATCATGTATTTATTAATACTAAAAGTGCATTGTTGTACTTCAATGTAATAGGACATGTGATTGTTTTTATTACATTTATTACATTTGGTTTTATACATTAAACCAAAACTTTTTTGATTCCTATTTTGCTGTTAGTACAATACAGTAATTTAGCATTACAACCCCGCATATATGAGATGACAGCCTTACTAGGAGTATTAATTCTGAGGTAGTAAATGATATTTTAGAAGTTTCTCAATATTTCCCTTTCCATTGTCCTAGCTACTTATCCTTTTCACATCATTCATAAATTGCAGTGTTAGCTCATCGCAGGTATTTCAGTTTGCTTCAATTCCTTGCCAAGGTAAGCTTCCGGTGAGGCTGCTGCTGTAGGGATCTGCTTGCATGGGTGCCATTGCAGTCTCAGTGGGGAGAGACACAGGGCACTGAACTGGGCAGGACAATTACACAGCTATTCCTGTGTTACCTTGAATTGGAAGGACTTGAACCCTCTGCTCCCACAGTATCTTTTGGGTGATTGCATTTCTGTATCAAATAGCTCATCCTTCTCAGAGGTATTCTATTTGTTAAAAGAAGAAATCTGATTGTCTGAGGAGAATTAACTTGTCCCCCAATCAGTCTTCATCTTGCATATAATTCTCTGCTTATGATAGAAATTGTCTTTGGTAGTTGAACAGATTATTTTAACCCCTTTTATATTCCCTATTTTAAAATATGATTAATTAATTTTTATCCATTTAGGTTTCAAAAGATCAGTTCATTACAGATTTTCTGTTTTTTCTTAAGATGAATTCAAAATTATGTAAGACAATTTCTAACATAAATTATATTAAAGGTTACAAGTATAAGGTATGAGCCTAGGCTGGGTCTTCAAATATAATCTGAAGTCTAATATAAGCATAGTATTATTTATTTGTGATTAATAAATTGTTTAAGGTACAGTTTAGTATTACAGAAGATGAGAGGCAATGGATGGAAATTGGAATGAGAAGTTCTGACTTCATATCAGAAAAGCTTTCTACCATGAGGAAAGACAAGTAGGTTGTAACCTTGGAAGGTTAGCAAGACCCAAATGAAAAACTCTGAGCAACCTGTTTTGATGTCACAGCTTTGAGATCAGAAAGTTTGATTCAAACAAAGTTTGCAGTTTGATTCCATTCTGATCTCAGTTTAACATGAAAAAAATTCAGTTTTATGGCCCAACTCATAATCTTTCCAGCATTCAGAATGTATGATTCTTTTTATGCAATGGGTCTATTAATCTTTTAATGTAATGGATCACAGAATCAAAGAATCATTGGAGTTGGAAAGGACCATAAAGATTATCTAGATCTAACCTCTTTGCCATGGGCAGGGACACCTTCCACTAGATCAGGTTGCTCAAAGCCCCATTCAGCCTGGCCTTGAGCGTTGCCAGGCATGGTCATGGCAGATGGTCTTAACTGAATACTTTCTTTGGACTTTTTTATTTTTCGTAATGTTAAATATATTCTTTAAACCACTCAATTTTATGATGAATTCCTTGATTGGTTGCATATTGTAATAAAATTCCTTTTACCATCTTAGTTTTCAGTAATTATATTTTAATACTGTAAATGGACAAGGGTAATCACCCATTTTGCAGAAGCTGCCTTTCTAAGTGTTTTAAAGCATTACTTTAAAAAAATCTCTGCTGTAGATTCTGACTGTTTCCAGATGAAAAAATATTTACTTTGGAGTTGAGACAACTAAATACTACCAAGGCATTAAGATCTAACATTTTGTGGGGGGCAGATGCTGATAGTCCTGAATTGCTTTGTTTGCGTATAAGACCTGAATTGAAATAACAGCATCAGGTCTTTCAGGTGTCAAGTTTACTTTATTTACAACAAATAGTTTCTAGAGATCTTGGAGAAAATCATCTAAATGTAGACCATTTTTCTGTCCAGTCACCCAAAGCTCCATGAATCTGCAAGATTCTTACAGATACATTTCATGGACCATGTAATAGCAAAGCATCTGTTATACTGTGAAGTGTTTAGTTTCTTCTATAATAAATCAAAATATTTATTGCATTTACAGAGAGCCTGGTGAATGAACTATGAAATGCCCATATATTTCAGCTGTGGCTGGTACTGTTTCAAAATGTGTAATACTTTAAAACCATTTAAAGTATATAATACTATGATTATAGTTATATAAAATATTTATTTTCAAATTCTATTATTTCTTATTTTAACCAAGAATTTAGAAGAAATTGTGAACCTTTACATTTTACAGGATTAGAGCATAAATAATAGGTCCATTAAAATTTGGTCTTTAAATTGACAAGTTGGTGGTGATTGGTGAAATGCACATTTGCTCCATTTTCACAGGTAGGAGAGTTATTGAGAATCTTAGCCAGTTGTTTGTGAAAGGATAAGGCCACCTCGCTTCAGTGTGCTCTTTGTGACAACAGAACAATTCCTAGAAGCCACTGACAAGGAAAATCCTTGCAGTATAATTCATCTTAGTCATCTTAGTCATCTTAGTCATCCACCTTCCAGAACTGTATTTATTGCAGGGAATCAGGATTTGATAGCAACTGCAGGCAGATTCCTATTGTCCTAATGACTGTGCACTGTCACCCATTATACTGGCGCATGTATCCTGTCTTATTCCATACTATCTCATCATCTTTGTGTTTTGTGTGTTATACTCACTCAGGATGCACTAGTAAAATGCACATTTTCTCCTCTGGGAAAAGAAATTTTTTTTTAGGTGAGAGATGAAAAATGGAGAAAACATTACTTTCTGAGTGAGCTGGAAAATAGTCATGATTTGTATGAAATGAGGCCATGCATCTACACAGTTTAGAAAGATTACTATGAGAACATTTTTTAAATTAGATCTGATTTTTCTGCTTACCTGTATTTTTGTTCTTCACTTGCTAGAGAGAAGTGGTCGTACAATGAATATGCCTCATTTCCTTCCCAGTCTTTCAGTTGTATTTTAAGAACATAACGCTTCTGATTAGTCAGTTGAGAAACAAACTCATTTCCCAGCCAGTACTCCCCAGCAGGATCACCAAATCCCTGTAATTCAAGTTGTATATTTAAATATAGTTTTGTTTGGGTGGGTTTTTTCCTTTGAGTTTGAAAAGATCACTTTATCAGTTTTTAAGTTTAATAGTTTTCAGCCTGTCAACTAAGAATTTTACTGTGTCCACGGGGATTTTTGATCTGTAATGTTTCAAAAAGTTGATTTCAGCAAGGACAAGCTCAGAAATCTGAAACTGTGAATCAATATTACTTGGTAGATTTGGAGCAGTTCCTACTGTTGCCACTAGAAACACAAATATAAACAACTCAAAAAATATAGACATACGATGGAACAGTTGATTAAAAAAAAGTAAGTTTTCTCTTTGAAAACAAACATCACACTTGCAAGTCTGCTTAGGCAAACAACTTACACTACTCTGATATTTTCAAAATGAGCATCTGAGGACAAAGAGAACTTTTTAAGGTTGCTTACATTCTAAGGATGCTGTTAATATAAATTTAGCATATTAGATTTCAAATAATAATAACAGATGATATTAAGGCTTCAGAGAACATTGTTTACCATCTTATACTCCTTCCACGTCCGGTGGAAGTCCACACTGCCATCTTCTCGTTTCTGAATAACTGTCCAACCTCCTCCACCAGTTTCCATGTCACAGTAGGCCTACCAAAGCAAGCATGTAAAAGCCTAAGTGCATGCAGTCACAGCAAAACAAACCAGAAATCATGTAATTAGCATCATTCTATATAGTGGCAACTCATGTGCAAAATATGAGTTAGCCTAAAAATGCAAGTTTTCACAGCTTTCACACAAATCAGTTGTAGCTGTCCACAAATAAATGTGATTCCTCAGTATATATCACACTTAACAGAATACCTTAACAAATGACACCTTTGACTTCTCCATCGTTTTTGTGAGAAATCCATTCAAATTTCCCATGACTTGTCAGAGCATAGATACTGTTAAGTTCAGGCAATGAACAAACTGAAATATATTTTTATTATTATAGTCATTGTTCAGTGCCTTTGCAAATGATCTGACCCCAAAGTTAAATCTAAGTGTATTATCTGAAAGTTGTATCTTAAAGCCATGTTATTATACAGACTGCAATGAACATCTATGCTTGAACAAAAAGTAACAACTAGAAGATGTTCCCAAATATGCATAAATCACCTTGGAATTTACCAAATTATTGCTAAAAATTTGAAAAGACTGACATGTAACAAGCAGTTCGCTGAACTCAGTTTTCAAATACCCAGTAAGTGCATCCCTGGCACAGTAAAATTCAAGTTCATAGGTGACTCACTCTATCAGTCTCCCAAAATAAATCACTTCAGCATCAGAGGTGAAAGGTATTACTAGAAGTGCCAATATACTGCAGAGATGCTGATGGGAAAAAAGTCTTTTGAAAATTAATTGGAATTTTGGAGTGATGTTTGGGAGAAGTAGGGGATAAATTAACAATAAAATTTTTTGAATATGAGAATATCTAGTACAATTTTTCCTGAGAAAGGATTTCACATTGTTGCATCTAATTCCGCTTTTCCAAAACTAACAGAACTTATAACTAGATGTGTAAAGTCACATCTAGTTGTAAGTTCTGTTAGTTTTGGAGCTAAGCTGGTGTAAGACAGTACAATGAAAGTCAAACTGAAGTCAGTATCTCTTTAAATTGTGTGTTAGTACTAATACTATCTTTAAGAAATATATTGAATTTCTTCTACAAGAATTCCTGTTTGGAGAATTCTCAGTTAATGTTTTCTCATTTGGAAGTTTAATTTTTTTGGACCACTTTCTACCAAGATATTGAAGTTCAGAGCCTTCTTCAGAATCACTTCACATCTTTGAAAATTTTTGAATTCTAGTTTGAGTATTGAACTACATTAACTTCTAATCTGTATTCTAGATCTTTCATCCAGTAAGTGAAGTTGTGTCTTCCCATTTATAGTAGTACAGGCAACACCTGACTTCTTACACTTCAATAGGATATTTCATCTGTAATTAAATAAATCATTTTAAAAGAAACTAGGCAAATATTTCATTATTAATTTGGATGTTTCCTTCATTGTTTAACAGTTCTCTCAGTAGTCATACTTCTTGCCTAACTGCTGCTTGTCACAATATGCTTATAATTGCCCCAAATCATGACTGGGTGGTACTAAAGCTGCAATGTCTTTTTCATCCTCTTCTATAGGAGACTGTCTTATCAGTGTTAGCAGTTAGCAGATTTGAGCTCTTTGAACTGTTAGACATCCTGGAAATTAATTGAAAAAGTATGACTGCAGTGAAGCCAGTTTCCTTCTGTGCTGTGGTAGTGTTAAGTGTGTCATTTTGGGAAGTAAAGTGTGCTCCTTACTAAGCTTTCAATATTGTTCACTCTTTTAGGATATGTGTATTGTACGTATTTTATACACTCACATCTATATATTTATATAGATCAGAGTATTTACTCATCTATGTATTTATACAGATCAGAGTTCAAGCAGTGTCATATATACTGTTGAAAGGCATCAGACCTTTGAAAGGAAAAAAAATCCTTACAGCTGAAATATCAAATATATTAGTGTTTCAACAGGCTGTTGCACACTGGAAATCCAAAGCAGAAACTGTACTTTAAGCCTGCAGTAGACTCTGTTGAACATCAGAAAATCACAAGACATTCAGTTGGAGATTTTTAGGGAAGATAAAATAAATAAGGAAAGAAGTTGGAAACGGATAAAAATTGGATACCTTTTAAAGTATGTATTGTGAATGGAATTTAATTGAAACCTCAATTTGTACTGATGCATGCAATTCCTTACACCTCAAAATCTGTTTTTTGTTTGGCTTTATTAACATCTGTGTTTAATGACTGGCAAAAATGTGATGATAGTGTATAAATTAATTTAGTTAAAAAACCAATTCCCTTCAAAGGAAAGGCTGAAGATAAGGTATTGTAAGAGAAGATAAATCTGTTTTAGAAGGCTAACTCATTATGTGCAATGTATATGTGAAAACTAATTTCCGATGAGGATTATGAAGAGTGATATTAGGAATGGGCTAAAGCAGATGCATATACTTTTTTAAGCATCAATACAAGTTAAAAAGCTGATTTAACAATGAGCAAATATCACAGGTTGTAGATAATGTTGTTGACTCTGAAGCTTCACCCCACTTAAAAGAGCAGTGTATGTAGCTAGATGGACAATAGAACTGTTTCACCCTTCTCTGAAATATGAAGTGGGAGGTCATGTATTAATTTATTTGAGCTGTGGGTTCAGTCTGATATTGCTATTGTAATGTTAATTGATGGTTTTGAATGTTATGTGCAATTTCCTTTATGCCTGTTGTCTAAACTTCAATTTAGTTGGAATTAATACTTTGAAAAAATCAATGCCTTTAAATAGCACTTTATTTTGTTCTAATGAGATTAAAATATAAATAGTGAATGACTGTGAATGTCTATCATAATATATTCCTGTTACAGGTAGTATCCATTTTTTGAGTGGTAAGACAACTAGCTTTAACAGACATTACAGATTCTTTGTGATAAATGCTGGGGTACTGCAAATTAGTTCCCAAAGGAAAAAGTGACTCAGTAGGAACTGAAAAACATAATGAGAAATTGAAGAGATGACCATAAAAACCTCATGTAGATTTTTCTTACCTGTAACAATTTTTAGAAGTTTACATAAATTTGGGACAATAATTTTTCCACACCAAAAAAATTTCATGTTAATCAACTCTAAGTCTTTCTCTTAACACCACTACTAGAAGAGAACTCTTCTGACCTTTCAACCTATTCTAGGTTTTATATTCAAAAGAAAGATATGTAACATTTCATAAAACTAATAAAAATAGATTCCAAGATTAGGCAGGCAGCAGGAGTCTTCAAACAGATGCCAAAAAGAATAAAGAGATTAGCCTCTCAAGTTACAACAAATTGGAACAGGGAGTATTTGGTGTATCTTGTGAAATGCTTCAGTACTTACAGTTCTAGCAGCTGTAGCACTGTAAGGGGGTATTTGGGGTATAAGTGTTTTCAGACCTACTTTGTGAATGGTAAGGCTCAGGCTGAGTTATCAGGATGAAGAGCCACTGCAGTTTTTGTAGCAAAGCAAGTGCAGTCACCACATCTTTGCAGTGACCCTTTGCATCACTTTCAGCTGTTGTCTGAACACTTTGGGGTCATTATGTCCAATGAGTTTTGTATTCTGCTATCTCTAACTCCTAGAGGTATGAATAGATAAGAACTACAGTCTAATTGGTTCATGAGGTTGCTGTAAGCATAAAACTATTGACTCTTCATAGTTTTGCCTCTACCATTTTTGCTCGTGTCAGCAGTCTTTTGCTGTTTTACTCTGTGTTTTTGAAAGGAATTAGCTCTTGTCCTGTTGCAGAACAGGAAAGTCTGAAAATATTAATGGAATTAAATAGTTGTTTTCCTCTCAGTAGTCATATGCAATTCCTTAGTATTGGATTCTGATGGGAGACAAATTAGTAACGTAGGATCGGTTACAGATTACACAGAAGTTGTTTATAAGCCTGTTGGGTCAGAAGGTGTTACAAGAGGAAAAGACAAAAACATAAACAGCAGTGCAGCACTTTTGGCAAATAAAAAAGGTCACTCTGTTTCCTGGTCTGAGTAGCTATCCACATCATAAACAGTTGAAAATGGTTTAACATGTTGATTGTCCCTAACCTTCACTTCCCTTGACAACTCCTCTTAGGCATTTATATTTGTATAAAAAATCAGCATCAGGTTAAAACTTTTTAGTCTCTTATTTTCAATGTCATGCGGTAAGTGAAACCTTACCTGTCTTTTTCTATCTGAAATGGACAGAATAAGATTTTAATTATTTAATATTATTAAATGACTGATTTAATACTAAGTGAAATTATTGCATTTTAACTACTTTTTTTTAACATATTAAAATGGATATTTGCATTAAGCATTTAAAGCCTCCATGTTTAAATGTAAAGCATTTAATATTTTATAGTCTAGGAAATTTTTACTTTTGAAAATACAAAGTGTTAAATTTTATGACAATTTTTTCTTCTGTAATATGTCATGCACTTGTGTCTGCTTTTAGAAAATATGCATGGTCTGTATGGTATATTTGACAGTAAAATTAAAACCAAAGATAAAAGCTTGAGACAAGTCATAGTAAGAGATCCAAGGAATATAATTCCTGAGTTGTCTAACAAAGACTGCTGCATTCCATTACTTTGGAGATGCAGTAGCTTTCATCTCCTTTAGCTTTTAAAATTGTGATTGTAGATATCTATGCTATTTAAATGCCATTCAGCTTCATGTACATTTCATTGCATCTTATGTAACTCATTTTCTTGTGAAATTGATGTATTTAGACTACATTATTCTGAACGAAAACCAGCTTTTTTTTTTTTTCCCCAGAGAAGCAGATTGCAAATAATTTCTCTGTATTATATCTACAAAAAATTACAGGTTTTATCTATTGTATTTTATAGATCTCACCCAAACAAAATGCTTGTTTCCTTTAGCTGAGAGCTTCATAAGTGTAAAGATCTCAGTCTGGCATAGGCTAAATGAAGTTCTGGCACTTCAAAGTCTAGTCACCAGTGAACTTCATTTCTAAACCTTTGCTTGGGAAAAAAATGCTTTCTCTGTCAGAACTTTATCAATTCTTTTTCCACATTGCACCTCTTTTTCCACTGCTTTTATAGATTTTCTGTTAATTTTTCTGATGCAATAAAGTAGAGCCTTAGGAATTCTGTAAAATATTTCAATTTTTGGGTAAAGGAAATATCTACAGTAGAAATTAGAAAATAAAAACATAATAAAATTATTTCATGTTTGTCTTATGAATCATATGTCCCTTAGCCTCCTCAGCCTGCTGTGCCTTTATCATGGAAGCCCCACTCCTCCAAATGCTTGCTCCAGGTTTTTGGTTCTTTATTCTCAGAATCCACCTAGGACTTTTCTCCCTTTTGGATTCTATTGATTGTTTCAACTAAATTATACTCTCTGAAGCTTTATCATTTTATTACTTCAGTAGATGGAGCATCTCTGTCAGGCATCCAATGTATCATCCAATGACTGCCATTTTTAGCTCAAGGTCTTTTTTACAGAGGTATGGCATACTGCTTTAATACTTAAATTGACATTGAAGTTCATTTCAGTTAAACACATAAGGGAAAAAAGATCCATAGAGGAATTTAAACTGATCTAGTGAAACCCCTGCAAACTCACCTTTTATATGAATCAGTAGTAAAGTTTTCCAGGGCAGTATTTCCCAGAAAAGTCCTCTCTGTTAGACACTGTCTAATTGTTAATCTAATTGTTACACAAATGTCCTTAAAACTCTGTGATACAAAGGACTGAAACCCATACATGAATCCAGTACTACTAGATTACTTTCATGAGTATAAATCCATGAGATTTCCATGCCCCTGACTTTACCTCCTTTTGCCACCTGAAGACGCCCTTGGGCATATGAAGGAACTAAGAACTTAAAGGAGACAGGAGTCTGCTGATCATGCAGAGCAACTCTGTTGGAGTTACAGATTTTTTAAAGAAATTACACAACCTTATTGATTTAATTACATTAATTATGTGGAGAAAAGAATGAAATTCTTGCATGATGAAACACACAACAAAATGTTATTCATTTCAACTGAGCCAAGATTTCACCTGAAGGACTTTTTTCTTCCTGTGAGATACTCGGATCTAGGAGTGATTAAAAGCTTATTAAAAAAACTTGGTAAGTAGTAAACTTCACTATTAACTAGCCTTTAAAATAGCATATTTGCCAGATCAAATAACTTATAACATACAGCATGGCTATGTAGCTCTTTACAGTCATCCTACCTTTTTCTCTTGTGCAGTGTTTGAAACTGTTAAAGTGTAGATTCCACTTGTTGTCAGTCCAGATTTGAAAGCTTCAGCACAGTCTTTGAAGCTGATTTGTTCCTCTTTGGCTATGAATTTGCTCTTAGCTATTAAAAATACAATAGAAATTGAAGGCATTAAGAGGAGATGAATGAAAGTCACAAAGAATCAATTTATGGCTTAAAGCAGTTCCAAAAAATATGTCTGGTCCTGAAAGAAATGACAGATCAAGGTCCTTATTATGTGTGATGTTACTCACTTTGTATCATTTAAAGACATTTTTCTGATAGGACTGTGGTTGTTTGAGAGGTTGAAAAGCGCCAACACTTACTAATATGTTGAATGAGAAAACTCAGGATATTGCATCTCATTCAGTTGAACAGTTTCTGCTTCCACTCATTGCCCTTGCTGGACTCTTACATGCATTAAAACCTAGGCATGCATTAACTACTATTATATGCATCCCTAAGTAGCAAATAATTAGGTTAATAATGACTTTTGGCCAGTACTCTTACATTGTGAAATGAGTTATGAAACCTTTTATAATGCAACAGACTGGTGGACTGGTGGAACTACCCTTAAGAGATTTTAAGCTTTTTTTTGCCCCTGTGCTGAGCAGGAACAACTTTGTATGTACCAAGCTGAAGCTTCTTAGGTCAGCCCAACTCACTAAAGATACATACCTTCTGGAATTCATTTGTGCAAAAAATACATTTTCATATGTCTAAGCCTTCTTATTCAACAGAACAATCTAAGGTTCATCTTTTTGTTCAGTTCTTTATTAACTGTGGAGGTTGGAATTTCCTGGCATTTCGCCTGCTGACTGATATTTCATATTTGATCCTTCTGGGGTTGGTTCTGTGTATTTTCCCTTTTAATTTAATCTAACAATCACAGTCAGTTACTACAAAGGTTTAGGTGCCATATAAATATGTGCTTATATTACAGTTGCTTATTATGTTCTTTTTGGCTTGCTTATTCATTATTTACCTGTTTAAGTGCTTTGCCTTAAATGCAAAAATAACACATTCAGTGTTTTAATTGCTTTTCCACACTCTATTGTTTGCATACTGTCTTAGAAGCTTTCCCTGCTAATTTTGTCTTTTTGGCAAACACTCATTATTTTTTCCACTCTGGGTTTAAGGGTGCTGTAGCCAACATGACTTTGACTTGTTTACTTATTTGTGCACTAGCATAGCAGATAACATCAGCAGGAACATGTACAGCCTTGGTATTTAAGGGAATAGCGTCAGTTATGAAGACAAAAAAACTTGGAATTTACTTTGTTATGACCTATGTTATGATAATAACATATAGGACAATACTAAAAGTGAGGAGTTCCAAACACCCTTTTCCTTTTCTGTGATCCACCTTACAGTAATGTATCATAGACCACCTATACTTTCTTTTAAATTCTGATGACAACTTTAAACATTTTTTCCCAGTATTTAATTTTAAATCCTTTCTTTAAATCCTTTTTGTATGCTTCTCTATTTTCAGCCCTGAGAACTTTACAGACAACTGTGCCAGATTCTACAGTCTTTTAGAACAGCTTCTTAATCTGTCCAAGTTCCATATCAGACATGAAATTCAAGGCAGGGAATGTTTAAATCCTGTGTAGCCATAACTTTTAGTTTATGGTTTGTGTGGGTTTTTATGGTGCACATGAATCTGCATAAATCTGAAAGCTATGCTTGGTGACTATGATCTGTTGCAGAGTGTTCAGGCATTTAGGGGTGAGAATTATTGCCTATAAGGTTTGCTAGGCTGAGGAATTTTTAGGGTGAACAAGGATACCTTGGTGAAGAACTTGTGGGGGTACCAGCTTCCCAGGCCTGGTGCTTTCTGGTTTTGGGGGCTAAAAACTATACCTGTGCTTATTCCTTTGCCTTTGGTAGCCACTATAATTAATCCTTTCTTTGATAAACTCCATGTGCATAAAGCAATGAGAAGTGGCAGAAACAGTCTGTGATCCAGGAAGAAAAGTCGTAGACCTACAATATGCAGTCTCACCTAGATATATGGTCAAGCAAGTGCATACTGCCACACAGGTGAATACCATGTGAGATTAATAATACTTGGCTTCTCTGTATTTTGTTGAGCCGCTGGACCATTGGTTAAGAAGATAAATAAACCAGAGAATATAAACAAAATGTTGAAAAGAAATCACATAAATGTGGTTGTTTCTCCCACCCCCTAAAAATAGGTTAATTAACTCAGATGCAAAATTTAAGGCAAAAAATACAGACTTTTTGAGACGCAGAAGTGTGTCAGAGCTAGTTGTAAGACTATAGGTAGCAGCGTACACAAATCAGGAAATAGCACTGAAATGATATAAGCATGTCTGCTTTGACTTACAGTTTGGTGTCGATATCATAGTAAGCAAGCTATGAACCGTCTCCATCAGATCATGTTGCTGTTTTTGCAGAACTGAGTTGTTTACTGTAGCTGTAACCAACTGTTTTTCTAGTTCTTCTATAATAGAATTCTGTCTGGCTACTAGGACTTGAAGCTGATCTTTTTCATCTTTTATTGACTTCAGCTGAAGCATGTGCTTGTCTTCCATCTCAAGAACTCTTTTTTCTAAAAAGCTAAATAAAAGATTACAATTAGGCTCTCCAGGAGTAATTTTGAGGTGATGTCAAGAGAATCAAGCATGTCTTTCTTCATAAACACTCAACTTCATTCTCTAAAGCTGTGAAAGCAATAGACAACTAAATTAAATGAAATGAAAGTTTAGTTTAATACATATGCTTTCATTTATTATGTAAGTGCACTAATAAACAACATTATCTACTACAGTCTGTATTGCAGACTTTAAAAGTGTAATAATTGGGTGTTTGATAATTCAACATTATTAAAGAAAAGATAAAGTGCCTAAGTTGTCATGGGTTTACCCTATTAAAAGATGAAACTTATTTAAAGATGTAACTATGAACATTTCAAATATCCTATAATAAAATACATACTTAACATAAATGTTACGGCATTAAGACATAAGATGCAAATAGTTACTTGAAGATGGGTTAACCTTCTCCAGTTTTAGAGCTGGTATTATTAGGTAACTGGCTGGGAACATTATTCCACTGCTAATTGTTCTGATATAGACTCTGAGAAAGCTGATGTTAAAGGATGCATGGCCGGAGGACAGAAGTTCACCTAAAATCCACTGCTCTTACTGAAGAAAAAAATCCTGAACCTTATATATAACTATGTTTCAAGCAGATTAGTTCAATGCAGATTGTATTTTGTTAGGTGAGAAACATTGCTTTTGTGTTTTATGTGGATGTTACAAGGGTAGTCTAAAGTCTGCTGAGTTCAACACCAAAAAACATGACCTTTTGAAAATCAGTGTTTCCTTTGCTTTCCATTTGATAAGGATGCTTGTTTTTCTTAAGTTGGTAGATAAAACCTTTAGGGAACATATATAAATGTAGTAGAGTAGTGAACAAAAATGTCAAAACATGTCTCCTGGGTTTCTTAAGCTAATTCTTTCAAAGAAAAAGCACTTTGCACATATGGTTCTCATTGAAAAACATTGCTTTGAAGGAGAAAACTTACTGTTATTGCTGCTTTTAGATTCCTCTGTAAACTATTTATTGCCAAAAGTAAAATAAGACCGTGGTGATATGGAAACGAAGCTAGCTGAAAAAAGGTATGAGCCTTTGGACCACAGCCGAGTACGGAAGAGGATAGGAGTAATAGTTGGTTATTGGTCAACTTCAAAATATGGACTCTTGAGGAACGCTGAATATGATTAGTGCTTTTTTTTTCTCACTACATTAGGTAGAAAAATTGTAGCAGTGACCTGGTTAATCATTAGGATAGCTATATACTACCTAGAAATAAAATTTTGGAGATGTGGTTACACTCAATTAGTTTGAATCAGGTTACATCAAATTCATATGGAAAAATCTAAAGAATATAAACTGGGTACAACAGAAGTACTGTTTCAGTTTTAGCCTTAAGTTCCTCATATAAAGGAGAACTTTAGATAGTGAAGAACAATATATAAACAGACTACAAGAATAAACCTGCATGAATCTCCTAGGCTTTAGGTAATATATGACCTTTTTAATGAGTATGGGTAACATTTTGTAATCAGTTTGGAGAGCTTGTGTACAAGCCCTTATTTTCCTACTTGAGTACATTTGTTTCTAAAACTATTAGAAGGGCACTTCATGGAATAGCACTTTATTGAGCTGTGCAAACTTACCTGTTTTTTTCTTGTAATTTAGTTATCTCATTGGTCTGATCTGAAATCTGTCTTTCTAGTTTGTTTGTTGAAAGAGAGTGTTCCAAAAGCTGAAGTTCAAGTCGGGTTGTCTGGTTTAATACCTAAAAAAAAATTTACAAAAAAACCCTTCTTTTAAAAGATATGTCTTTAAAATAAATTGTAATTTTGTTATGTTGTGAAATCATGCCAATCTCTATGTACACCTGATTTAAATTATTTAAAAATATTTTTCAACACTTAATTTAGGCACAAATGTTCATAGAATCAGAATGAAGAAGAATACACAGAGTTGAACTAATTTTCTTATTACACTATATCATTGGGAATATTTCAGTAGTATGCTATATTTCTGATGAGAGTTACTGTGTACTTTAGCTTTGTTGTTATACCTTCCCCTCTGTTATGATAATTCCTTTTTCATTACTGGAACTATGACAGTTGTGGCTCAAAGAATGAGTTGACTTGTTTTCCCCATCTGGTATTGAAAGTAAGTCTCTTGCTGAAATCTTGGCACAGTCACAAAATCACTTGATAGTTCTCTCCTAGATATTTTATTCAATCCCAAATTATATTTTGAAGTGTTTATCATGTGAAACACATGACTATATTTCATGAAACACATGAAACAAATCAACTAAAGTGACCACACTTTAGTCAATTCATACTTTGCTTTTTAATATTACCTTTTTTCTATGCATTGTTTATAATTTATTTACATCTTTAAATGAAGAAATGCAAATTCTAGGAAACATGTATGATACTCTATGGTATGTATTGCATTACTTTAAGGCAAGTTTTCTAGAAATATTTTCTCATTGGTTTAGAATAACTTTTTTTAATTCAACAGAATTTGGCTTTCCTTGACAGGAAGAATTGATTACTCATGTCCTTCATGTTAAACAGTTATTCAGGACATGATTTCACACTTAAGTGTAATTGAAAATTATTGCCAAAAGTAAGTGTCCTTGAGAGAGCAATTGTTTGGTTAATTTCCTCATGTTACTAATTAAGCCCTTAACCCAGTCACCAGTAATTTCAAGCAGAGAAGGAAAGTTACAGTGATGATTTTCTTCCTCTAAGCAGAAAATAACTGAGTAATTTCCATACAGACATTACAGTGAATTAATAAATACATTCTCTCCACATGTGAAAAATATTAGTCTCCTGAATAATACAATAAAAGTTGAGCTCAGTATGCCTATAAGCTATGAATTATCAGTTTATCAAAGAGTTCACCAAGTCTTGATTTAGGTTAAAAAATGTAATTTAATTCATTGGATGAATTCTACAGATAGTAAAACTTCTAACACGGATCTTAGGCTTTGCATACTTTTTATATTATACAAAATATTATATGCTGCATGATATATCCATTATTTGTTTTGGCAATTTAAGATCTGCAACTTCCTACCATATCTGCAAAACTACAAATACATACCAGTCTACATGGATTGGACTTGTCCTTCTGCTAATATCTGCATTCTGTTTTAACAGAATGTCTGATTGTACTCAATGCTTTTCTATTAAAACCCGTTTGTTTTTGTTTGAAGTTAGCAAAAGTACAGTAGACAAGTTTACTTCAGCTTGAATATACTTTTCTAGCAGCCTCCTAATTTCTTTTTATTTTGTTAATCTCAGATTTGTTTATGTATCCTTTTGTTTACCATAATGCAGTGCATTGTGCTGGAAATGAAGTGTTACCCACTTAGAGTTATCTGTGAAAACATTAATTAAAAAGACATAGTTCTTTTGATTAGTTAACAAAAATTAAAAAGGAAAGATTTCATGTAAAAAAGCAATTAAGCTGGTAAATGGAACAAAGACAGTTTGAAGAGACTCGTTTAGCTAAGATTAGTAATGAGAGTAATGTGAATATAAAGCACACTAGGACCCAACTGATGCCTGGATATAGTATAGTTGTTTAAAATACATTCTCTTTAAAGATTAATTTAACAGTTGGCTTTCTAGACTTACTTATAATGCTACTGTAATGAAAATCACTCTAGTGACAACAGTGAGCTTGAGATGGCACTATGTATTACCCAATACTAATGTTTCCTTAAGTTGGGTAGAACTGTGGGTCACAACAATTGACTTCTAATTGTTGAACAGAAGCGTGTAACTCTCAACAGTGTTAAATGTATGGCTGTAGTATTTGGGAAGCAGAAGCATTTTGAGGTTGAAATTCATTACTTACTTGTGCTTCAACATCTGTTAATTTGCGGGTCTGTTCAGCTGTTTGATTTAGCAAGTTTGTGCCTATTTCAATCATTACTGCAGTCTGGTTCTGCACTGCAGTTTGCTGGATCTCTACCATTTCTTTCTTCATACTGTCTTGGATGTAATTCTCAAGCTACATGGGAAAGGAAAGAGAGAAGATAGTTGCATTCTTTCAATGTTGGAAAGGGGGTAGTACAGCAAGCCTGCTGGCAGCCTTGCTAAACAAATTTGGTCCTTGTCTATTATGTATTTATGTTAAGTTTCCCAACATTAAGCTCTGTGAGAGGAAAACCAAATGTGACAAGGAATGTGTGGCCACTCGTTTTCTAAAGGCAGGAACAGAGATTTGCAGGAAGTAGGTAGTAGGTACAGTGATGAAAGTGCTTGTGGGCACTTGGAAGCCTTTCTGCCCTAGTGCTCCCACCATTGTAACCATCAGAGGAGCTTCACCAGCTTTGGCAGTGATGGGAATTTTTTAGAAGATAAAAGTTTAGGAGTTTAGTCATCTTCCTGTATTTACACTTAACTATTTTAAAAGCTATTATTCATCACATGACTAGAATTCAAAGAGGTCAGATGTCATTTAACACTGTTATGTGTGCATTTTTATCAGAAAGAATTTCAGCTAAGACACAAAACAGTAGAAAAACCTATAAATACTTTAAATGCTTAATATTAAGGAATGCAAAAGTTGTTTAAAATACTTTACTCTGAAGTAATTTCTGTCTAAACTAATATGGCTTTTTTAGTAGATATTTTATAACAGAGTACCCTGCTTTCAAGGAAAGTGAGGAAAAATAAGTAGCAAGGAGAAAATTAAAGTAGCCTTTTGCATAAATCTTTCTTTCTACCTGCCTGGATTATAAAAAAGCAGTCTAGTTTTTCTTCACACTTCTTTATTTCTTGTCAGTAATTGCAAATATCTTACATTTCTTTAATGTGTCATTGCATATTTTTGAATTCATGAAAGGCCAGGCCACAAGACTTCATTTTTTTCCATTGACTGAGGAAATTTCTAGAATCAAACTTCTACTTCACTCCGACACAGTTCTTTCAACAGAACCATAATAAATTTTTAGCTTTATGCTCTACCTACAAAGAGGATACTAGCTAATAAAAAATAGCTAGTGTCATTAAGCACAAATGGTAATACATCACCAATTCCTAATCTAAGTGAAATGGTAAAACAGGTTGATATCTTGACTTTTTAAAAAATAATATTTTAATAGTCTTTATATGAATGATGGCTTGTAGTAATGAGACACTTTGAACTTTGTTTTGTGGCTATTTTCTGTATCAGTGGGGAAAAAGCATCTTGTGATTTAATATTCTATAAACCACTGTTCAGATATAACCATTCCATTTCCAATCAGCTAAAGCTCAATGGGCAGATCTATCAGCTTTGAATATTTAAGGTTTTCCCCTTAAAGGTTACTTAAGCAAGGACTGGGATAATTTTTCTTACTTCAGAGCTGCTTTTTAAAAGTGGCAAATGGAGAAAACAGGGCATATTAAGAAATCAAAACCTCGCAAACTGGTAGTATATTCTTACATTTGAAGTGACCACTATTTCTGGATGCCCAGTGTGACCAAACTGTCAGAGCAGTATTTGTTTGTTCACTCCAGTCTCCCCATGCAGCTGGTGAACTGCAATGCACAACGGGGAGATTTCTGACCTGGCATGAACTTTGACCCACATCTACTGTTCTGGTCCATAAACATACTTCTCCTTGTACCACAAAGATTCAAAACCAGTTTTTAGGCAGCCTTTACATGCTCTTTGCATAATGATCTTTTTGAATACTAGAATTAAGCATACAATCAACTGGGTTTTGGCACAATCATTGAACATGGCTATCTTCGATTGCCATCATACTATGGTAATTAGAGTTATTCACTATTCACAGGATTGGTTCTTAAGTGTTACCTTTTGCTCCATGCTATTCCTCATTTTCAAAAGCTTCTCCACCCAGAGACAAATCTAAATTGACCAAACATGGTAGAATTTTTTTAATTCTTTGGTGACATCTTTTAGGTTAGCTTCTTTTATGTTGGACAACCATCAGTGCCTTTTAATTGAGTAGTAATAGTCAGGTATCTTTAGTCCTTGATCATTACACTGTGAGATGTCGGAGTATAGTGATAATTTATTTTGAAAAGCAATGCAAATTAGTATTTGGTGCACCATAGTCAAAGGACATTTGCAAAATTCTGCAGACTTTTATATAGATAAAAATAAGTGATTTTTCTCTGAAGTGAGATGAAGACCAAGAACAACAACTAATATGTATTCCTCTGAAAAGGCTAGACATCTGGGAATTAACTTATTTATGAGTCCAAATTAACTTTAGCAACTGGATCTGGAAGACTGGACATCATTATAGATAACATTGAAAAAACTTTGCTCAAATGCAGCTCTGTTAAAAGACTATGAAGTGAGATCTCCAGAATTCATTTTATTTGCCTCAGTATCACAGTTAAGTATGGAAATACCTTTATCAAGATCAAGGATGTGGCTTCACCTGTCAGACTCAGTGCATTGAAAATACTGCATCATTTTTTATTTAGAAAAATTAAAATAAAAAGGGAGACAGTAATAAATAGAGCAACAAAGAAAGATTGTTCATGAGCTTTGATTCTTTCATGAAATAGTTGTGGATATTTAACCTTATTCTTCAAGGTTCTTTGTTCACCAAAGACAGAGCAGAATGAGAATCTGAGCAAAGTCATCTCTTCATATAGGATTGCAGAACTGCATGACTTCTTTGAAATTGTTATCACTGAGTTATTGCAAAACACACTACTAGAAAAGGAGTTAATTCTGGGCTTAAAGGTAAGGTAAACATTTTATGGTGGGCTTAGGCAATTGCCCAGTTCAAACACACAGATGTAAGGTTGCTCTGAATACAGTATGGAAAACCTGTGATTACAATTTAAGGCATCTGGTGGTTCTGGTTGCCAGATTTTTATACCCCTTGTCACTGTGCTTGTAACCTTGGAAAGCAGTTTTCTTTGGACACAGAGATGTGTATTTTCATAATTTATCTTATTTGAATATCTGTAAGTATAAACATATCTCCAAGTATCTGATCTCTTTCAAATAATTTCTCATTTATGTGGGGATTTCCAAATCACTGAAGTATTCTCTTGACTCCAGTTGTAAGTTTGTCTTCACATCTCTTTTTTAACTTAAAAAATATTAAATACGTAATTTAGGGAATATGGTATCTGTGCTTACTTGAAAGCATGAAATATGAATACCAAAAGGGATTTAAGATTTAAAGCCAGTTTTATTATCTGACTCATTTATTCTAATTTGGAACAACGTGAAGCATAAAAATTATAATGACCTATTAAGTGGCTTTGGAGCTTCTTGTGATTTTTTACCTAAAAATCCTATAAAGCATGATTACATAAAACCCGTCTGGTTTTTCCTTCATATTCACTAATCCTCTCCCACTTTTGTACGTTCTCTGCATGTACACATCATAAAATCTCTTTTTCTGACCTGAACCAAGATAATGCACTGATCCCTTGCTGCTTATTTCCCCTCTCTCTTCATCATACAATGCAAAACTGTAGAAAGTAGCACTTTTTACTGCTACAACATCCTAATTTTTTCTTAGTGGTAGGTGCTTACTTTCATCTCTCTTCAAAAAGGAGAAAAAGAACGACTTTCATCCAAAATGCCCCACCATCTCCCACTGACCTTAGTGACAGCAGAACATGTTCCCACTTATACCCCTGGCAAGCAAAGCCCTTGGGTTTCACTGGCAGGGTGATGGAAGAACCTTTTTAACACTGGCTCCACTTCCCACAGCCATGGCTGAGCTACACTGACAACACTGAGGATTAGCAGCCATTTCTACAGGACTGTAGTTCTTTGTGGCACATTTCTTTGTAGAAACTATTCATCAGCTCCTGCCAAGGAGCCTCCTTTCTTTGTAAGCAGTAGCACACTCAGAGTTTCTGAAGGGGGAAGAATAGCTTGGGTAAAAAAGAGGTTTAAAAGAGGGAAGGGCATGGGAATGAATGCCTCAGTCTCCATCCATCAGTCAGGAGGCTTGGTAGTTTGAACAGCATGTCAGTCTTCTTCAATATTTTGCTCAAATCTGGAAGGTGAAACAGGGATTATTTGCTAGATTATCCCTTGCCACGGCAATAGCTGCAGTTTAATCTCTTTTTGATTCAGATAATATTTGAATATTATAAGAACTGTGTTAACCATGATTACATTATTGTTATTGAACAAAATAGATGTTAAAACCTAATAGCTGACTATTAGTGATGCATTTTCCGAAATTTTGCTTTTGAGGGAGTAAGTCAATCAATGACTTGATCAACTTGATCAATGACTGTCTTAAAGATAATACAAGGGAGAGGGAATGTTTGAAAGAAGGACTATTTAATTGACAGCATTTTAGTGACACTTCTTGGGCTTTTTTTATTAAACATTCTATCTTTTGTGTAAGAATTTGGCTGGCATGTATTCTTGAACAGAGTATAAAAATGAAAGCACAGATGGGAAAAAACATGTCTCAAAATATGCTTAAATTGCAAAAACAGCTGGGAAAATTGAAATACTTTACAGTTAAGATTTGTTACAAAGTTATAGTGATGCATTTTTAAAGAGAAAAAATTCTCTAAGGTCACCACTTTGGGGCTGCATCATGTTTTATTACTTCAAATCATATAAAATCCTAAAATTTGGTAAAAATACTCCAGTTAAGTTGCCAAAAAAATTAGGACAGGTCAATAATATTGGAGCACATTCCAATACATTGCTTTTATAGCCAAGGCTTTTTTTTCAAACAAGCTTTAAATTGGCAAGAAAGGGAAGACCACATGTAGAGTATGCACTAAAAATATGTTTTCTAACCATTGGCAGAGATACTATTAATCCATTATGAAGGGTTATCAATACTCAGTCAAATGAAAAACCTTCCTGATTGTATAGTTTGTGTCCATACTAAAGAATTTTTGGAAGAATCAGAAACTTATTTGTGCATTTTATAGACAATTGACTTCCCATTTTTTCCATTTTAAGTTATGAATGATGTCTTGCATTTGTTCTTTGCTCCTAAATGTTTAATCTATACCAATTAAGCAGTCATGTTCCTGGCAGCATTTATGCTCCATGAATACATACATCCCTCATTTGCCAAATGCTACCCCATATTAATAGTACAAATAGTACTGGATGCTTGTTCTATTTTATAGAATTTGTCAGTTACTGGAGCAGGCTTTCCAAATAAAGTTTGATGATTTTCTTAATGTTTATAGTCTTATTCTGTCAACTCTATTTTCAGCAAGAGGTAATGTTAATCATGAGTTTCTACACAGTGCTGTGTCCTGTGTGAACAGGTTGTGTTACAACAAATATTGCACGCTTAGTCACCTTATGTAGATACAGAGAAAACTGCAGGGCTAATTACACATATGTAGTGATTTTCCTCTAACTTTCATTTTGGATTTAAAAAAGTGGAGTAGGTCCAATAGAAAACCTAGCAACAAAAAATACGTTTACAACTAGGCACCTTTTAAATACCCGTTGAAGCTACAGAGTTTGGCATATTGTAGAGGCCTGGGCAGTAAGGAATTAATGTGTTGTTATGCCTCAAATGCTGATGGCTATTCAAGTGGGCAAGTAAGAACAGGATGTGGCTAGAAAGAGAGTCTGTAGGAAAGAAAGGCAGCACCTTTGTGGAACCCACTTCCTACTTCTGGTCTGTAGGGGTAGAAGTGGGCAGAAGTGGGGTCAAGAATTAGGAGTGAGCCATCAGCTCAGGGTCAATCCAGTAGAGGGGATCAAGACCATCCCCTCTAGAAACCCTCAAAAGACCCTCAAAGACCTTCAACCCATTTCCAGAAAGGCCCAGAAATATAGACTGCACCTGTTCACTTATTTACATGAAGAGTGAGAAACCTAAGTCCCAGGGGAGGGAAATTTTCCTATAAAACAGTTCCCCTTACAAAGCTTGGGTGGCACCACCAGGACCTTGGACACCCTATTGGCTGCATCAGTGCTGGATCCAGAACTGGTGATTCCCTTTCCTCTCCTATCTCAATTCTCTTTATAGAGGCAAACATATTTCCATGCCAAGTGTGTCGTCTGTTAATAAAACTTTGTGAGCATTTTTCTTTTGGACCCCTTTGGCTTTTGCCACTCTTCTTTGACCAAAGGCATTTAGGAATTTTGGGTGCTTGCTTCCACAATGGAGTGACATGCTACACATATATTAAGCTGTCAAAAACTGAGTTACAGTTCTCACATCCCTAATAAAAATATCATGTGCTTTATTCAGAACTTACATGTGCAAATTTAAACCACTTGAGTTTAATCAGCTCTTCCAATACCTGTGGTCATCATCTTGGCACTTTATTCAACAAAATGTTCATTATATACACAAAAGCAAGCAAGCAAAATGGAAAATGTGCTTAAGCATCCATAATCAGATTTGCTTAGTTTTAGTAACAGGTCAAAATAAGAGAAGCTAAGTCTCTTTAGTTCCTTTGGGAATACTTTTTCAGAGTATAGATGTGACCTTCCTGCTTCTCGTACTCCAGATATCTTGAGGTATCTTTAACCTAGTAATGCTTGGTCTTAGTTGCCCTGCCCTTTTTTAAGAGTGGCAGTGTTCTTTGGATTGTGGCCACATCTGATTTCTTCGTGAGTCATCTGGAGTAGAATTTAGCCCATAATTTGGACTGGTTTTTTTTTTTTTTTAATGCTTTGCCAATGTGCAGTTTTTTGATTGTAAAAGGTTATCCTTATATGCCACAGAATCCTTACATTTCTCATTCACAGATACATTTTTTTAATATGAAAACAAAAAGGTAGTTTTTTTCTCAGACTATTTTAACAGACTTATTTTTCAGTTAAAGTAATAAATATTTAAATTGTTTCTTCGGAATATAATTGAAGTCTGTACATTAGGAGGGTTTTCTTGGTATGAACCACCTTGGATCCTATTGGATATGAATAACAGTGAAATGTAATGTACTTCTTTGAAAAAGAAGGAAACACTGCCTCAATTTCATTACAGCAGTTCATGTGTAGTCTGCTAAACGTGCTCCTTAATGTGCACGTATGTAACCATATTGACAGGCACTCCATGTGTGCTTGTATTTGTATTTCCACATCACATGAATGCATTGGTGTTATGAAGGCAAAATACTGTCAAAATTTCAATTTTGCAGACAGTTTTGTTCTCTTTAAAATAGCTTTTTGTACTTATTTTCAGTCTGTCCCTGTTCCTACTGCTTCAAGTTGGGATGGAAATAGAAGAATCACTACCCTTTCCAAGAGTCATTTATCTTGACAGACCTAAGGGAACACATTTTTAAGGGCATTGCATCAATCTCCATCAATCAGACCTTAAGCTATTTTAAAGCAACTTTTAATAAAATAATTTATTTCTTCATGTTTTCTGGAACTAAGTTATCAATTTTAAGAGCCTGTATCTTTTGGAAGAAATTAGTACACTGCAGAAACAAAACGCAATCATGTCTGAAAAAGAGACATTTAAAATTTTCTTTTTTTTTCTTTTCCCTAGAGCAGGAAGTCCCAATGGTCTATGAGCTGTTTCTCAAGAGAGGGAAAAAAATCTTTTGGGAATGTATGTGGGAATGCTTGAGATGTCTCTATGCCCCATCAAACATGTCTGCCTGTCCAGACCTCCAGCTAAGATTTTTCTCTTATCTCATTTTCCTGTCAGCAAACAAAAGGTGAAAGTAACATCATAAATGAATACTATCTGGAAGTGAGCTGTGATTTACTGGAAAATGCTCAAGCTAAAATTGTGTAATAAAATACTAAAGGTTTAAATGCTAACTCTTAAAATAGTAAACACAGACTTTAAAGTAAATGATATGCAGATGGTTCTGGTAGGGACGCTTGTGCACTAAATGAAAGCTTACCAGCCTTTTCTCCTGTCTGATTACACTACATTTAGAGGAAACTGTTACGCTTTTATAATTTACACTTGCTAGCAGAAGAAAATTGTTCCCCCCCTCCTTTACTGGCAAAACTCTACTTAAATAAAAACTAAATTTTCATTAATGTAACATGAAACAAAATGTATGAAATGTCTTCATTTTCTATGCAAATATTTATAAAGGATTACTTTCAATCTGTGTTCCTGAATGGAAGTATTCTGTATCTAATTTTAAAAGTTATTACAGGATGATTGAGCTTTCTACTATATGTTCTGAACTAACCATGAATGTTACAATCCAAGTGATGATGTAGAAAAGGCAAAGGAGCACAGAGGAAAAGGGAAGAGACTTTGACAACTGAAACACTCCCAAAAGTTGTTGTAGAGTTGAGCTCCCACCTTCCAGGCACTGAGCTTATTTTGTACATGTAATACTACACTACTGCTTTCCTACCTACACATGTGTTTTGTCATTTAGTGGATGACATGGGTTCTTTGTACTATATATGATGCACATACTTTCTATGGTGCATTTCTGCATTAAATTGCAAATGAAAAATAGTCTTTGCAAAAAAGCACTGTTAATGGAAACTAAATAGTCAACTTGACAAACCGCTTAACAGTGACAATTTCTATGTAGGCAGGTAAATAATTTTATAAAAACAAAATTTAACAAGAGTATCTTCAAAATTAAAATCAATTATTTGGTGATTACCCATACTCATAAGAGTTAAGGCTATTCATTAAGGCAATAATTTAAGATTCTGAATCACCATTTTTCTGGACCATAGCTGCTATGGTATTTCTCTTAAAAATCAGGGAAGGAATTCATAAAGTTCCCATTAGTCTAAAAATAAAGAATAAATAAATAAATAGTGTGAGTCATGAATGGCATTTTGCCGAAGTTCAGTAGCACTGAAGCCAGGAAGACAAGAAACCAGTGATGCTTCAGCCATTCACTGAAATGCATAAAATATTTTTCGTTATATTCAACAAGCCAACCAATACTCAAAATTAGGATTCCATATTTATTAACAGTGTAGGAAATGCTGCTAATCAATATTTAAATTTTAAACACTAGATTATGGCATTGGGCTATAATTTCTAAAACTGAATATTCAATCCTTTTGGAGACAAGCCTATATGTTTTCAATCAGATTTTGGACTTGCATGCTAGCATCAGGGAATCAGGACTTTACCAGACCAGTGTAAGGATGAGATTGTGCCCTACAATGATGACGTCTGAATAAACACTTACTATTCCAGATCTTATTTCTCATAATCCTTTCTCATTTGTGTATTTTTTCCATTCCACTGAGCAACTGAAATAAACTTACTATCAGATATGCTGGTGACATTTTTCATGGAAAACATTGTCTATGTAGCCTCATAAACTTTACAAAATATTTAGCAAATGTATTGGTCACAGTTAAAGCCATTTATCTTTTTTATCTCAAACAATATCAAGTGTTTTTTTATGAACTCCTCTTTCAACAGGACAGTCTATTTTAGAGAATAGCTCATGATGTGGTGAAGCAAATCAGAGATCAAGTTTTTGACTAATATGAAGCAAATTCCACTTTTCAAAACATGTTACTGGGGAAGTGAAAAAGAGCTAGGCATTTACAGTTCATTCTCAGCATTGCTTTCTAGGGAAGCAGTCATCTTGCATTCCATTTCCAACCAGAAGGAAGAATGATTTGGAGTTCAAGGATCAAACTAGTTAGGAAGCTATGGTACACAATTAGTCCCTTTTGTAAGCTATAAAACTGGGTGTCTCCAGTTCCTAAGCTGTGTTCACAGAGCATCTTTCAGCATAACAAAAATTAGATTCTCTTGAAAGTTCACAGGTTAAGGAAACTGGAAGCATTTTTAGTAGTCCTAATCTTTGAAACATACTGGCATCTAATTATAGTTTATTGGGTTTTTATGTGGTCTTTTTCTTAGAAGAAGCCTCAATGATGTTACCAAGTGACAACCAGTCATTCTTGCTGAAGGTCTGACAAATTTTGAATGCTCAAGACTTTGGGGAAGCGCATGTCAGCTGCTGATTTCAGTTTTGAGGGACTGAATTTCTTTACTAAGAACCCACTCACTGATTTTGGAGGGGAGGAAATAAAGTAATTTGTGCTCAAGTACTGTAGCTCTCTTTTTAAGATGTGCTGCATCTTTCTCACTGTCATTTCAATTGATAATATGCTAGATGGACTGGGGAGGTGGAGTGGCTGGAGAACTGCTACATTTACATCACCAACTTGAAAATTCCTCACTTGCTGGACCAAACCTGTCAGAGAACTTCCCAAACTTTCCAAAACACTGAGCAGGGGAAGCAGGACCCAAAAACCAAACTAGCCTTAAATATGCCTACAGAAAGCACTAAAGGCTGCCTTAAAAAAGAGAAGCTCTGGTGGTCACCTCTGCTTAGTTAAAAAAATTAGCATCCTTATATGTTCTTGTCAAATGCCACTTATTTATTTCTCTGTACTGTTTCATTAGCCCAGTTAAGAGTCTTGAGTGCAAAAGTTTCTGAGGAATTCCATGCTCGAAAGATAAATCAGGAAGCTACTGTGTTAAAAGTGGACAAACACAAATATTTGGAAGCAAGATCAGAACATATAGGCAGCATATTGCAGAAACAAAACATTGTGTGTGATGCAGGAAAAAAAATTAAATTATGTAATCCTGTAATCCTGATTAAAAATACTTTTTTTTTTTTTTTTTTTTGTCTCAATAGCCTGAATTATCCGTTTAAAAGCAGACAGTTTAGGTTTCTGGAACAGAAACATGAAGACAGGTCTTTCCATCCATTGCTTCCAAAATTTCCTCTTTGTCTCTGGTACCCCCTGAGCACTCAGGTGGTGGTGGAAAGTCACCTCTTGAGCTGAGCTCCAATCAGTGCTCCTGAAAGCTTGACACCAGGCAGCTGCCTGTGTGTGCCCTTCTAGAAAGACCAGAAGCCAGATCCTCTCAAAAAAAAAAAAAAAAAAAAATCATGCTATTGGCATTAACCATAAGAGGAGAAAATATCAGAAAAAATGTCGGAGAACGAAAGTTGTGCATTATAGGATGGGTATTTTATGAGAGGACACTGTTCCCTGTCTGTCAAGATCTGATAAAAAGGGCCACTGAAGAGGGAGACTTTTAAATAGGCTTTCCAGAGACTCTCTTGGATGTAAAATTCTGCTGTCAAGATGAGTAAGCACATGAGCAGTGGAGAAAGTACAATGACATCGATACTATGTGCACCTAGCCAGAAAAGAAAACTGGCTTACATCTGAGAGGTGGGCCCCTGCAAACATCTTAAATTTCAATAAGGTCCTGAACCTGGGTCCGGGAAATCCCAAACATAAGCACAGGCTGGGCGGTGAAGGGATTGATGGCAGCCCTGACAAGGAGGACTTAGAGATGCTGGTGCATGAGAGGCTGAACATGCCCTGGCAGTGCGTGCTCACAGCCCAGAAAGCTGATTGTATCCTGGGCTGTATCCAAAGCAGTGTGGGCAGCATGGCAAGGGAGGGCATTCTGCCCCTCTGCTCGGCTCTGCTTGGGGGGGACCCCAGCTGGACCAGTGCTGCATCCAGCTCTGGGTCCAGCAGCATTAGAAGGGATTTGAATGGGTCCAAAGGAAGGCCACAAAGATGATCCCATGGTTGAAGCATCTCTTCTATGAAGACAGGTTTAGAAAGTTGGGATTTTTCACTCTAGAGAAGGTTTTTAGAGACCTATAGAGCAGATTTCCAGTACCTAAAGGGGGCTTGCAAGACACCTGGAGAGGGACTTTTCACACAGGCATGTAGTGACAGGACAAGAGGGAATGGCTGTAAACCAAAGGAGGGTAGGTTTAAGTTAGATATTAGGAAGAAATTATTTACAGTGAGGGTGGTGAGGCACTGGTACAGGTTGCCCAGAGAATTTGTGGACACCCCATCCCTGGAAGTGTTCAACCCCAGGCTGCATGGAGCTCTGAGTAACCTGGTCTAGCGGAAGGTGTCCCTGCCTACAGCAGAGTAGTTGAACTAGGTAACTTATAGGTCCCTTCCAACCTAAAGCATTCTGTGATTCTGCAAATACTCAGGAGAGTATGCACAGAAGGTTAAAAACAAATTCAGCTAAAATGACAAAAGAATCCAGAAATGAGAATTCTGAATGAGAAAGAATGTAGAGGAAAGGGACAGCCAGGAAG
The DNA here is from genome assembly GCF_027477595.1 of Haemorhous mexicanus. Lineage (NCBI taxonomy): Eukaryota > Metazoa > Chordata > Aves > Passeriformes > Fringillidae > Haemorhous > Haemorhous mexicanus. The sequence continues at coordinate 95,065,897 of NC_082343.1, read as the reverse complement.
ATGCATAACTTTAATAGAAGGAAAGAAATAAAGAAAATCAATCAATCAGTGTGAGCAGAATTTTAGAAGTGGATGTGGATAGGAATAGAGATAGGAATTCTTAATGACAGTAAGCTGCAAAAGGGAACTGCAAGGCTGATCTTAAAGCTGAGGGAATTAATTCTCTGGTTTGTTTGAAGTTTAAGAAACATTATGAAGTTGGAAGAAAATTCACTGAGGAAAATGGTAAGTGCAAAGGACTTGACTGGATGAGACTCTTGGGAGATGTTACTCCCACATGGACTAGAGAGGGACAAGAAAAAGAAGCTATTTCCTTGTGAAGAAAATTATTACTCTTTTTTTCTATTCCAGAGGCATCCTTACTTAGAGGTAGTCCACATGAATTAAGCCTTAAAGCACATATCTGATTTACTGGTCTACTCCATTAACTTCAAATACTCTTTCAATATTGTTTTATTAATACTTAGTTTTTTAAACTAAGTGTTTTTAGTTTCACTAAGAAGTCAGTGGAAATTTTTCTACTTGTTTTGAGGAGAGCTAGGATTTTGTACACTGTCCTCAGAGCCTTTTTAAAACAATAACATTTACCATAACAAAGAAGCTGAACTCAAGACATGGCTAAGTTTATTCTAGATTCAAGTCAAATAAACGTACGTGTCAGGGGGAAAAAAATAGGGTATTTTTAACTATATATTTAAACTTTCTTGCCTAGCTGGTAAACTGTAGTTGACAGAATCCTTGCTTGTATGTGCTAAGATTTCAACAGGGTCAGATTGTTTATATTTGTTGCAGTTTATACTCTTTCTAAGGGCTAGGTTATTGGTCTAGGGGCTTACTTTAAAGTTATTTGTACTTAGTTTCATCATGTCAGAGTAGTTTTCAGAAAACATTCCCAGTAAGGCTCCAGTAGCAGTTACAATAGGGTTTTTTAATTTACTATTACTTTATAGGCAAACATTATATCTGACAGAAAATCTGGCATCAGGATGACAGTTTAACATAAGTGAAAACACAGGGATAGTTAATATGGTCAAAGTTCAGGCCTCATGCAAGGAAGCTTAGGGGGGTTTTTAAGATGATTCCTTAGCAGCAGTAAAACACAAGATTTTTTGTATTTTTTACTTATTCATTTAAGCTGTCTTTCACCTACTTTACCTGTTTTTTAAGTTGCACTAAGAAACTGGAAACTAGTGTTTCACTTGAATAGTTGAATTACCCTGTTCATAAAAAATCGTTATGAAAAGAAAAGCAAAAATAAGACAATTTTTTCATTAGGGCTTCACCAGGGAACTTTCTTGAGTAAGAAAACTGTCTGACTGGATAGGGTATCTGTTAATGCAAACTAAAGTATGGCACGTGTGTTTTCCATTACAACATGTATTTTAGTCTTGATATGCAGCTTTTTTGTGTTTGAATGTTAAGAGTTTGCACAGCTGAGGTTGTCAGTTGACAGCTGATACCCTGGAAAAATGGGGCTGTTGCTTCTTGACTGAATGGCATATTCTCCTTAAAGTACTGGTTTATATTTCATTCCGAAACTGTGGGTTTGAACTAGCATCTTGCAGGTAGTTACACCTTGTAAATGGAAAATGAGGAAAATTGTTGCATAGAATGTAATGTAGTACATGGGAAAAGACCTAAAACAAATATATAAAGTGTCATAACATGATGTCTACAAGTTCTGTCAAGGAAGACAAAACTAAAATGATTTTTAGGTACCAGGGATAAAAATGAAATCTCTCAGCTTACTCAGGTACCTCCGTGTACATCTGTACATCAGGTCACATGGTGAGCAGAGCCCTGCGGCACACGGATGTCACATCACGTGTGGGGGAGCTGCTATGGGGGCTATGGCTATTGCCCAGGAAATGTCCTTTCCACTTAGCTGGGTGTTTCCCCATTCCCACACCCTGACAGAATGGAACAAAGAGGCTTTTTCCTTCCAGGATCACGCACATCAGGTGCAGGCCTGAACCAAAAAGCAAGCATACCGATGAAGCTGATACCGTGAGTGCAGGAGGTGAATGACTCTTAGTGCCTGCAGTGTGAGAATGAACAGGTCTGCAGAGCTGTTGTTTGCACAGGGCTTAAGACACTGCTCAGTCATTTTTATACTAGAGATTTTCAGAAGATCCTACTATTTTGAAATGGATACAATTATTTTCTCCAAAAATGAGAACGTCTAGGTTGAAAGATGAGAACTTTTACGTTTTCTCCCTGTTAAAAAGTTCTTTTAAATTGAGTGATAAAGATCAAACATTTGCTCAGTGTGTTTTCCTGTGGTTTTGATAAACAGTTTATTCAAAAAACGTACTAAAACTTTGAAGATCCTGAAGTACACAAATTATGGCAGTTGTGTGATTATGCTGTACCACACTAGAATGCTCTAATACAATAGTTTTCATTTTATGCTGAACTACTCTGGTCCTCATCAATTAATGCTTTAGCACAGATTTTGAAGTGCACATAGGTAGCTTCAATCTCTTGTTACTTATATTCCTAAAAGGTATTACTCAGTCTAACACTTCAATGCCTATTAGAAGAATTTTAGTTGCTAATATTGAGAGAGAAATAATGATTCAAGCAAGGCTTTCTTTCCCCTTTCTGGAAATAATAAGCTCTCAGTTGTGTCACCACAACACGCTGATTTTAATACCTGTGCAAAATCAATGATACAAATTTGAGATGTTGTTCCCTAGAGGGTAAAGGAACTCTGTATGGTTGTGGGTTTTATTTTAAAACTCCATCATTATGCTTGAGACCTGAATACAAGTACAAAAACTAAAAGATAATTTTTCCCTACACTATTAAAAGGAGTTTGAGAAAAGCGATGACATTTCATGCTGCGTGGTTTTAACAAGAGATCTCCAGAGACAGCTGAATTGGAAAAAACATTGCTGTCATCTAAGAATTCTGAAGTATTTGTTCATCTAGAGAGGAAAATGTTTCCTTACAGCTTCTGTGAGTAGTGAATTCTGTGAAGAATACAAGATTCCCATGCATACTTTTATTAACACAGAGAGAAGTTAGAAGAAAGAGGGTTGCATATTCTATCAGCCTTCTCTTTTTAGTAGTAAGATCTTTTTATGACCTTAGTTAGACTCCTGGAAGGTTGTTAGCTAAACTGATAAAGCTTCATATGGGCAGCATAAAGACAGCAGAAAAATCCCTGTAGCTTCCTGCTCTCTCTTCAGACTAAGCCATAATGTGCTGGAAGTTGGAAAGAGAATAGATAGATATCATCTAATCATACAAATTGCAGGGTACATTTGCTGAGCTTTATAAACAACATCTTAATTTTAGGGTTAACCTGTTCCAGAAAGAGATAAAAACTAACAGGATTTTCAGTAATTACTTGGAACACAGTAAGAATTTCTTTTAAAAAAGCTTTTAAGGAGTAGTAATGTCTTTTTCTAGGCAGCTTAAGAACTGACTTAGTGAGTGTTTGCAGAAGTATCTAGGTGTGGAATTTTTTTTTATACAAAACATAGGTCTGGATTTTGTTACCTGAAGAATTCTTTAACATCTCCTTTGAACCTGGTTTACTTGGAATAGACATCAGTTTCACCAAAAAGTATTTCTTTTTGTTCTCTCTAGAGAATAAATAAAATTCATTTTTCCTCTGCCCCATTGCCTAGAAATATGTCTGGTCAAGGAAATGAAATTATCACAGTATTTTTAGTTGTAAAGCACTTTTTAACTTACTGTATGCATCAGGTTATTTGGTTTAATGCTGTGTAATGTGCCATATCTTTAAAGCATTGCCATGTGTTTAATTACTGTTCTATACTTTTTTCTCCCCCAATGCTTTGCCTTTTTTAGTTATCTGATGTTTGTATTATTTTCCCACCTTTAGTTTATATTTGGCAAGTCTGAGAAGTTCAAATAATTAAATGACAGATAAAATTGTCTGTTCATATTTCTGAAACTTCTTAGTCAGTGCCATAGAAATTCTCCTTTTTTTGAAGGATCTAGTGATACTTATGGTCCACTGACACATTGTTTTCACTGTTATTACCAGTGAGATATTTCATAGGGTGTATTTGGACTACCCAAATATTTCCTGGGCATGACATCCTTGTTTCAGGTACTTGATTTTTTTTTTCTTCCCCAAGAGCCATCTCTTCCCATTTTCCCTTATGCAGTCTGTACAAGTATCTTTCAGGCTCCCATTAGTATCCTGATATGCTAACTAGATGCAAGAACCATTTCTCTCTGAAGTACAACTTGCATCTCCAGTTCCAGGAACTTTGGGTTTTTTGTTGTTTTCTCTTTTGGTTGGTTGGCTTTGACGTGGTTTTTCTGTTTTGTTTTGGGCTTTTTTTTTTAATGGTAAGAGCGGTGACACAATGGAACAGGCTTCCTTGAGAAGCTTTGGACTCTCCATCCCTGGACATTTTCAAGGTTTGGCTGGATAGGTCTTTGAGCAACTTGATCTGGAAGGTAGCCCTGCCCACAGCAGAGGGCTTGGAACTAGATGATCTCTGAAGATCCCTTCCAAACCAAACCGGACTGTGATTCTGTGATTCTCTCAGGATGTGGCAATAAGAAGACACCAAACTCTTATGGAAAAGCCATCAATCCTGATTTGACTCTTGTACTCAAGCTGCTTTCTAACAAGTGGGAAGTATAATCTTTATATATATATATATTGATATAATATTTGCAGTCTAGTCCACAGTTCTACTTTCTGCCTATTGTCTCTGAATTTTCAGGCCTACAAACTTCAGTGCTAAAGTAGCATGTTAGGATGAGAGCCATGCAGCCTGCTGGCTTTTGTAAGTTCTTCAGCAATGCTGACAAACTGCCTCATCAACGGGGATTTCTTTTAAGTTTTCCATTCCTCCATTTGTCTCCTTGAGGCTGAAGAGGCTGATTGAACTTACTCTAGGAGTCTAATTAATATAGACTGAGGCACCTGATGAAATTCTGGGTTTGCAAAGTTCCAAAGATCCAAAAGCAGCCCCTCTCTGTTGTAGACACTAATGCAACTTCTAAACCAAGTTGGCAACATTTTGCCTGTCCAGACCTGTAACGATAGCAACACTGGGGAAGACCATCTTACTTTGCCCCCACCCTGACTTTCAGCCAAAGCTGTGTAGAAGCCCATGAAATGAGAAGTGCAGCAGGAGGTTCTTGCATTAAAGTATGTAAAAAGTTATTAAAGAAACAATGGTTAACTAAGCTGCTTAGTATTAGAAATCAAAGAATATGGTATATTTTCAAAAGCAAATACTATAGTATGTAAAGGACAGTATTAAACAGTTACTAAAGGTACTGGTTGTCATATTTTGAAGGTTAGAAATGGGTCTAATCCATTTCTGTGGGCTTCAGAATAACTTCCATTCTAGGCAACATGTACATGATAGCTTAGGAATCAAGCACATTTTACTGTTTCACTTGGTAAATTTGAGGTGAGATGCAAATTGTTGAATTTTTTTCATAATTAACATTAAAAAAGGAGCAGTAACAATAATTGTCTGTAAAAGAAACACCATCCTCAACTTCAGTCTCTCTGACAAAGTATCAAAGATATGTTAAAGGTAATGCTGGTAAATGTAATATATAAAGTGAGTTTGCAAGTAAAAAGAACTGGGAACCGGCAATTCGGGAATCTTCAAGCTCATTTCCTAAATGTACACTTGAAGAAAGAAAGAAAGAAAAAAGGAAATTAAACACTTGCTGTCAATAATCGATAGAGAAAATCCCCAATTTTGCTGTTTGGACCAGTCAAAGATGACAGGTTTATTGTCATGTTAATAACAAACAAAGCACAGAAAAATATATCTTGAATGCGAGCAAGAGACTGGTTCTGTAAGGCTCTCTTTATCCCATTTTTTATTGATAACATCTTGGAGGTGAATTCTCTATTTCAATTTTGTCTTGTAAATCTGTAGAAGAAAATCTCATTTTCTTTGTTGATTTTGTACAATTTCTTACCTGCAGCACCCATTTGGTATTGGCAGAATGATGCAGATATGGTTTCTCTAACAGTTTTTAAACACATGCAATAGCGTTATTTCAAATCCTTTCACTGAAATTTACCTACAGGAAGTACAACAATAAGCTACATAATTCTATCATCCAGAGTGGTGTGGAAACTTTCTGGTAACATACTAGTCTAAAAGTAAGAAAGTATTTTCTTTTGAGTCCTACCAGTTTTCTTTTGCTTAGCAAATAATCGTTGATAGACAGAAACAAGCACTTCTCACAATAAGTAAAAACAGATGCATTACTTAAGAAAGGAATGTAGGATTCAGAGTCAGAATCATTTCTTGAGTACTTCAAAGTCCAACTCTGTTCAATATATTTGTCCTTATTCATTGTGTGCAGATGGTTTTGAATGGCAGCATGTCAAAGTATCTTTTTGTATTTGACAAATGGCATTCAGTGCAGAAATAATTATAACCTTCCAGGGTATCAAGACAAGGGAAGATTAATCGCAGTTAAGTGTATCCAAAGATACTGCATTTCTATCAGCAGTGTATCCCCCTCCTAGTCTGCTGGGATGATTCAGGATGAAGCTCTGGTAATGGGTTTAAATGTTGACTCCTGACACAGATTTTTATTTGCCAGTCTTTTGATCGGCTGATAAACTACAAATAAATTACCCATATTCCAGATGCTATCATCAATTTGATCATACATTGTTTTCAGCTGTTTGTAACAGGAAAGACTAAGAAAATATGACCTCTTTCTTTTACACTATTGCTGTGGACAGTCATATCTCCTGAGTCATAGGATCCAGTCAATATATCCAGGCAAATTCAAGTCAGCATTCAGTTATTCCAGTGTCTTAACATCTGAAAAAAATGCAGTTCCTTGAGTACAAGTGCTGTGATCCAAATGGTAAAGCTGCCATTTATTCACAGAGAAATAAATTGTTGAACCTAAGGGGTTGCCTGTCTTTTAGGAATATCTGAAAACCTGGTGTTGTATATTGAAAGTTCCAAAGTATAATAGCCAACATAAATGTTTATATTTAATATTTCCAGTCTTGTAGCTCACTTGCTATCGTCTCTAGTTAATTAAAAATTTTATTCATGAGAGTGTTACACTCCCTGCTCACATACACATAAGAAAATAAATCTTACACTTCAGTACACAAATTGATCCCAAGATAGGAAAAGTCAAAGAGGAAAGTTCATTTCAGGTATATTGCAGCACAGCTGATGTAGCATTTTGGCCTTTGCTTCGAAGTATCACTTACTGGCTTACTGCTAAATCATGGATTAGGTGGAAAAAGTGTTTGTTCTAGTTTACCATCTGAATGCTTAAACATAATCTGCTTTTCAAAAGACATTCTCCAGTTTTATGTATGGCACATACAGTAGTGGCATAATGCATTATTAAAGTTCAGATTGAAAAAAGATGTGTTTTCATGAAGAAACAATTTGTACTAACTGTAGAAAAAAAATCTTTTGCTTCCTATGCAGGAGCAGATCAGAAAAGAACGTGGACACATCGAACTCATTTTCTTCCCATTGTGTTTGTCCATTAAGCAGATGAAGCACACACTTCCCATGCTGTTCCATTCATACAGCCCAGTGTTCATTCAGAAACAGAACGCTTCCTTTAGTTGATGGATTAAAGGCAGGAGAGGGGGAGGTGTGTAAAAATGTTTGGGGATGTGCAATATTTCAGGAGCAACATTTAAAGGTTAATTCACACTAGAAGTTTGTAATGTATATTTCACACAACTTCAAAGCAAAACAGGTTCTGCCTCTTAAAGGAACAAAAATAACTTTTAAAGAAAAAGACCCAAAGAAGGTTTTAGTGCAATTGCTGAGAAGCTAAATGTCAGGTTATTTTTAAAAGCAATCTTGTATTACACTTTGAATACACTATAAAAAAAAGCAAATACAATTTTTTCACCCCACCTTGACTGACCTTGCACTATATTTTGGGAGGTTGAAATATGAACTTAAGAATGTGTATTAGTGACCTTAAAAAAACAGCAAGTAAACTCTGTAAGCAACTTTAAAGGTTATTGTTTGCTTTTTATCTTCACTTGCAGACCAGGTGTCTCTAGCAAAGTAAATCTGAGGAAAAGCTACTTTTTGTTGGAAGCTCTTTGTGAGCAAAACAGATGACATAGAGAGCAGGTGTTAAAATAGTGAAAAAGGCAAACAGTAGATATTTTACAGGATGTTTAGCTGTGGAAGAGCTAGGAAAAAAAACAACAGGCTGTTCTAAAGCATCTTATTTAGAAGCCTTTGCTCAAATACAAGAAACGTTTCTGTCTTGTAAATCAGAATCTATCTTTTGATCCCCCAAAGAATAAGTTACAGATATTAATCCTATTCCTCTTGGCACTGAGTTCCCAAGGACTGACAGGAAAAAGCATAGTTTTTACTAAATAAGGATGCTTACTGGTTTCTGTTTACCTGATGCCACTTACAATACTGTGTTTGTCTACTTAAGTGGCATTTAAGACTGAAGTGTTGTGTGATTTACTATTTATGTTAGGAAATTGCTTAGCAGCTGGGTAGCTTAGAATGCTCTACTTTGTGTGGTTTTCATCCTGCATTGAACATCTGTTAATTGTGGTCTTAGCATTACAACAGGGAGCATTGTAAATTAATAAGTAGAAAGGTAAGTAAGTGAAGGAAAGTTTGACTGTTTAAAAAAAAAACCAAAAACTTACTGAACTGACATTATTTGTGTCTCTAAATTAAGCATCCTAAACCTATAAAGAGAGATTTAGAATTCCACACTGGAGCCTTCAAGTGTATGCATTTTGGATTTAAGCTTCAAGGCTCATTTCCAGGCTCATGAAAACCCTCTGCTGATTGTTTTGGAATGGGAAGTTTAACACTTTCAAATTCGCCAGCAGGTTTCATTGGTTGTATCACAGTAGTTCTGTAACTTTGTAACTGATGAGAGGAGTGAGTCCTAATGCAAAATTATTTTATAACTATGTATAAAATGGCTATTCTTTGTAAAAACCTGAATTCTCTCTATTCGCAACACAGATTTTTTTTGCTATGAAGAAACCATTATGGCATCACTGGAACACTTATTTGGAAATAGAGTGCCAAGTCCTTAAAATATTTATTGCTTAGAAGACAGGCATGTTGGTACAAAACATAAAGGCTCATAAATTTACATGCATTTAGACTGTATTATAACACCTTTCCAGGTAGTAGTGAAATAAAGGTTTTTTAAATAAAAATGTGCTGAACTGCATAGCATTTTGAATCAAATTAATTTCTGTAAAAATGTGAAATAGTGATCAGGTTTACTCTCCAGTAATAATAAAAATATATGCTGCATTTTTTTTCCCTGCTCTTTCAGGTACAAGTGTTGCCACTTTGGCAATAAATATGTCAATTTTCCCTTAGTTCCAATGGTATTGCATTAAGGGAAGCTCTGTGGTATCTGTAACACCTTTTCCAGACTATTTTTCCCTTGAATCTTGTATATTTCACTGAAAATGTTACAGGAGGCAAAGGATATCCACTAAAGAATTTTCTTGAAATTCTATCACTTCACAAGGCTGATTTCACTGCAAGTCTGACTAGCAGCCTTTGCTGGAACTACAGTTCTTTATCAGTGGGGTTTAATAGGTTAATTTCTGCATTCAAGTTTTGAAATCACATTTCAGATAACATTTTTCAGGCGTGTCTCGAATAAAGGCACTTTCTATATTCTTTAAATAGATCTAAAATAGCCCTTGCCAATTAATTATAAATCAGTAGCTGCTTCTCTCATGTCAGAAACTTCAGACATGCCCACAGTCCATCTGTGTATGTAATTTGTCCAAGCAACTCAAATGTGATGACAAACTTTGAGGCACGGTCTCTGCACAACTGTACAGTTCACTCTTCCTTGCCAGTTAATATTATGTTCCCAGACTGCAAAACAACTTTTTGATTGGAAGGTAATTCAGAAATGTAGCTTAGACAATGCACTCTGTGAATTTAGGCACTGTTCAAAAAAAGAGAAATCACACTGAAAAAGATAACAGGATGTTAGGTTTTGGGGATAGAAATTATATTACCCTACCTTCATTAGCCACTGAGTGTTGTTTTCCATGATGTTCTCGAGTAGCTGCAGTCTTTGAACTGAGTCATCATAGTCCAGAGGTGCATCCCTTTGCACCGCGTTGGACACGTACGGAGTCGAGGAGCGGCAGTTGTCCGCCTCAGGCAGGAGGAAGGTGTAGCTGCACGACCCGTGCTGAACCTGGTACTGCTTCTTGCCTATCGTCTCCATGCTCTTACTGAAGGAGTTGTATCCTGAAGCTAAGAATATGCCGCAGCCCAAAAAGAAGCAGGCGGCCAGCTGCATTTTAATCCCTGCGGTAACTCGGCGGACCTAGAGAGCCTGGATGCGCTGGCCAGAGCCCGGCCCTAGCTAACCTGCGGCGCAGCCGAGCGCTCCGCTGCCATGTGCCGTCAGGCGAGGGCTGGGCTTGCCTGCCTGCCCCGGGCGGGCCGGGGAGGTGCGGCCGCTCCCGCCGTGCCCGCAGCTGTCAGGCGCGGGAAGCAGCTGCGGCCGCCCCGCCTGGCCCGCTGCCTTCCTGCGCTGCTCCCCGCCGAGTCCCCGCGCCTCGCCAGCCCAGGCGCTCGCTCCCCTGCCCTTATAGCAGGAGTGGGTAAGAGCAGGCACACGTGTGGAGCGGAGCCGCTCCTCCCTCCCTCCCTCCCGGGCTCGCCGGGGCCGGGGGGCAGCGCACAGCGGCTGGCGGGAGAGGGGCGGCGAGAGGAAACCCCAGGGAGGAGCCGGCAGCGGCAGGACTCCTGCGAATTCCTGCAGCACGGCTCTAATTAAGAGTTTCCTAGACAGAGAAATCAGTTCCGATAGCCTCCAACCATGCTAGTAAATTATTTGAGATGGTAATTTTTAAGCTCTACCCTCGACCACCGCTACTAAGCACACACACACACAAACACAAACACACATACATATGTCCCTGGGCTTGTTTGTTCTTAATTTATTTTCCTTAAAATGTGCTGAACCAAGATGTAATTTAGTTGGTGTATAATACACTGTGGAATTACGGACAAAGACACTGTCCCATGCATACAAAAGCAGGCTTGGGTATGTCCTTGCAAAGAGAACACGAGGGGCAGTAATTAGAGGTTTTCAGTTGAACACAGAATTTCTATTTTACTGAATCCCTGAGATGAACACTCATTTTCAGGCTCGTATTTCAAGAGTTAAGCGTTTACAAGCTTTTTATTTATTATTTTAAAGGCACTTTTTTTTTCTTTTCGTCCTGGCTAACTTTGGAAGTGCTAATGTTAATAAAAGAGTTAGAAATCACAAGTTAGCTGGGACTGGAAGAGGAAAAACCATCCAGAGGCAGTGGCAGTAAGGCATAGCTCAGGAAGTGGCATGGCTGAGTAGGAATTACCCTGTTAGCTCTCCTTAGCCCAATTCTGTGCCCTTGGGAGTGGGAAATACCCATAAAAGGGGAGGGAAATTCTAATAAAGTATTTGAAATTTATATGTAAGAGTAAAAAGGACTACTTCCCAACTCCCATGGTCTCAGTGATCGGTCATTTTGAAAAAGCGGAAAATTACTAGCCTTACCAGACCCTGGGAAAGAGTCCATTCCACTGAAATTTTGGAAAAATTTACCTCTCTGTAAGGAGAAATTGTCCTCTTGAAACAAGCATGATAGGATACTGACTCCTGAAGACAAACTGCCTAAGGTTTTGGCTAGGTCTGGATCTGGAAACTATAGATTTTTCTTAATTAAAATAAACAAAGGGAATGCCGTGCTACTCAAACTAACATGAATTACTGACCAAAGTTTCTCATATTCAAGGAAAATCCCAGCATGTCTCAGGATCTCTTAAGACAGACTCTTACATAACTTGCTTCATCTCATATAGTGAATTAATGTGGCTTTACTTTTTTATATCACGGAAGTTGTGTTCAGGAATTGTCAAAAGTAGTTGTAGCAGCTAAAATTCATGTCTTAGGTTGTTGGAAGCTGCTAATATTTCTTTACATAGTTACCTCTGGAAAGGAACTAGAATTTAATTCTGGTGAATTCCAGAAAGGTTCTGATTATATTTGGACTGTAATGAGTGAAACCAATTATGTTGAATTTTTTCCTGTGGATTATTCATACGCCACTGTTCATCCTTCTAACCAGAGGAAACAAAGGAATATGTTTGGAACGGTCAAGATTATTTGCAACAAAATGTATGTAGTTGGAGGGTTTGGTATATGAAGTATGCATTCTCCATCCCTTCAATTTTGTCTTGCAGTAGCCAAGCAGATTATGTGACAGCTACTTGCATTGATAACAAAGTTTGAAACTTGTTGTATACTGATTTCTAATTTTCAATGAATTGAGGTCTTAGAAAGAAGGTTTAATTCCATGTGAATAACAGTCTTTGCAAGATACTTGACCAACCTACTGTTATCCAATGAAGAAAATAGCATTAGATTAATGCACTACACTGTGTGAAGCATTTCTATCTAACCAGACATTCCAATTCAGTATTTTCTGTTATTTGGGTACTTTAATTAATTTGCTAATTTAAATGAGAACTTCCCTTTGCAACTTGTCCTTAAGTTGGTCTGTTCCCTGTTTTCCTTTCACAGCTAGCCCAAAAAATTGAGGGCCACATCCTACTAGTCATCCTTCCTTTCACCACCATGTGTGTATAGTTAATAGAGCAGTGCTAAAAGTTAGATTGCTCCCGCCCTGGAAATATCTGTCTCTTAATGAGGAAAAATTGGAGGATAATCTTTATTTTTCTGATTATATTTTCATGGATTTTTTTTTAATTCTTTAGTTATGTATTAAAGGAAAGTATGAGACTGAGCAGTATAGTATTTTAGAAGTTTTCTTTTTAAGTATTAGAACTCTGCTCAAGGGACTGAACACATATAAAAGACAAGATGTAAGGGAGAATCTGCTGAGTTCATTAGACAGGATCTCCATGAGAGGCTTGATTAAATCAGTAGTTTTTCATTGCCTATAAAACTTGCCATCTGTATGCCACCCTAATGAGTCACAACACCGTTGTAATCTGGCAGCTCAGTTTTGCTGGGTTTTGGGAGAGATGAGTGTCTCTAAAGGTTTGAACTGGAGTCTGTTTTCCTTTATGAAAGGCCAAAGCATGACCCTGGGAGGCCCTTGTGCTGCAGTGAGGCCAGGAGCCAAACTGAATTTGGAGACTGCCTAGGAAGCCTTGCTGTATCTTGGGCCTCCACTAGGGAGAACTGTGGTTGTAGGAATACTGGAAAGAGAAACAAGTTCACCTTTCACTGTGTTTTAAGCTGAGCTTGGTTTTTCTGTCTTGGTTTTTTGTTGTTGATGTGAATGAATGAATGAATGAATGAATGAGTAAATGGTCAGTTGCTATGGCAGCAGTTCAGGAGATAGGGAAAACACAGGTATTATTCTAAGTGACAACAAACTGCTGATGGAAGACTCTCACCAGCACAGCAGGCACCATCACTTAGCTTCTACTCACTGTGTTTCTCATCTAGGTCTTGGAGTAACACCCTGAGGTGCACCAGAGTAAAGTTTTCCCCAAGCTTTCATTGATAATCCCAGCCTGTAGGGGCAGTAACTGAAATACAACCCCTCCAAACACACGTAACCAAGAGAGGGTTTTGCTGTTTCCCCATCTGGGTCCAATGGACTCATATTGCTTTAATGAGGTGCTCTTTCCCACTGTCCAGGAAAGTTTGTGATTGTTCACCTTGCCAACGAAATAAATACACATCCCTTTAACCCTTCGCTGCAGCTTAGTGCCGTATTTGGTGCATCTTTTGGAGCAGTAGATTGTGATCCTTCACCCTTTCTATCCTTTTGGGAGCAGCTTTCCCAGCTGTGGAGGAGGAAGTGGTCTTCTCTGCCTCTCCAGAGAGTCAAAGTCAGTCAGAGTTCAGGGAAAAAGAAAGTAGTAACAGCTAAATTTAGAAAACTGGTGTGAAAATTAAGGCAAGTTAAATCCATTTTTGTTCTTGAAATCTGAGGAAGAGGAAGGAAGATGCCTGCATACAGCCTTTTTACTGAGCCTTAGAGGCATTTTAACAAGTCTGCTTGAAAGGGAGGACTTATTCTGAAAACTGAATGACTGAGAAGATCTGTCCCCTGCCAGTTATGAGAACGACCATTTCTTTGTTAGACATGTTGAAGTAGAGAGGAATTTAAATAATTTGGCATGGAGTCTTATAAATGTCAGAAACTGAGTAAAAAGTTATAATTCAGGCTAGTCACATCCTCTTAGTATTTCTTTCATGTTTGTTGTTCTCTTCATCTTTCATTTCTGCTGTCGATATGGAGTGTTGTATTTACATTCATGATACATTTTTCCTGTAAACTAAAATACAGCTTTCAGCCTGTGAGTTCCTGCTTGCTTTAGAGCTGAGTGTATACAGTATATGCCATAAAATACCAAATACTGGATTGACATATTTAAAGTACAAATTAGATCTTTCCCTTTTTAGAAAGAAGATACCCACTCTACAGAGCTCACCTTATAAGCAGAGCCGAAATGTGTATTTTGTCAAAACTAAACATTTAGAACATTTTGCCAGATGTGTGCAGGCAATTTCCTTTCCTGGGAAACAGTAAATTCCCTTACTCAGCCAGTCGTGGGTTTCTTCCATGCAGCAGATGACTAGGCTGCTCTGAGAGATGCCTCAATTCTACTAACATTATCCTTCCAACTACCATTTTACCTACAGCTGCACAGCTTCTGTTTGACAGGCAGATACAGAGATCTTGTGAGATCTCAGATAGAAAAGGAAGCATATAAACTTAAGAAATAAAAGAAAATGTTGACTTAGCTTTAGTCTGCTATCTGCAAACTTTGTCACTTGAAAACTTTCAAGATGTTGATTTAATAGATAAGTTGTCATTTCAGCAGTTTACTCATTTTAGGAAGGGAAAACTGCATCATAAAATATGTGCAAACTAAAGGCAAACCCATGTAAACAAGTAGGTTTTGGTGCTGCATTCTTACAGGGATATTTGATCTACATATGTAAATGCAAATGCTGTAATGTAATTTCAAAATCAAATCTGAGATGAAAAATCATCTGAAACATGGAATAAATTAATAAAGTATTTTATATATTCTTGGTATTTACATTCCTCACATTTTGACACTCAATGTTAAGTTCCCACCTTTGGTTCCTGGTATTTAATATTAGTTTATGATAGTTCCATTTGCTGTCTTCAAAATATTTTCCTTCACTGTAAGTAGTTTAGCATTTTTCTCAGGAGCAAATGTCAACAAGGACAAGACTCATGAACTTGTAACTTAAAAAAAACAGGATCTAGGACCCTATTGGATTTTTAGGCTGCTGAAAATCTTGTCTGTTTTTAGATTTTACACACTTCTTCAAAGAAATGAGTGATAAGTTATAATGTTTTCCTATAAGCCAAACAATTTCTTTTCATCCAGACCCATAGTTCATATTTTTAGCACTTTAAAATTAATGATAATGTCTCAACAATCATTCCTACTTCCCCCACCATTTGCTCATTTCTATTCCATCTGAGCTTGTGCACCACTCTCTCATGACTTCTTGAACAGTCTCAGGATTCCACTCACTTTCTCAGCTGCAGTTTATTTCTAATCACTCAGAACATCTGGTGTAACATCTTGTGAATTCATAATCAACTTTATGTTCCATCTCTGACGTTCCATCACGTCTCCTTTGAGTGCCCTTCCTTACAAGGGAGGGCATTTGCCCAATAGTTCTCATATTGTACTTCTGCTGAAGGGACAAGAGGTCAATAATCTGATCCACTGAAAATTTCAGTTACCACTCTGGCTTGGTGACTCAGTCTGTTTTTTCCCATCTTGCCTTGTAACATCCAATCCATCATTTCAGTACGCAGTATTTTTCCTAGATGTCACAGCACCAGTGGAAGCATAATGCAGCCAAAACCAGACTTTTGTATTCCCTTGGAAATTCTTCCATTCTCCCTTTTTAACAATTGACACTGCCAACATCTTTCAATGCATTTAAATCTATAATCTGCAAGTTATGTTTCCTTTATGTCTATGATGTTTTATTCTCTCCCTTTTTTGATGCCATGCTTTCATTAGTGGTTCTAAAACCCCTATCTTGGTCCTTATCATCAACATACTGAATTCTGTAACATAATCTCTCTGGCTCCTCCATAATATTTGGAACATTGCTTGCTTATGAAGCTTATTATATTAGTTCTGCCTCAGTAAATGACATTTTTTGCTATCATAAGGATAAACGGTTAGGCAATCATCAGAGCTTCACACAAGTAGATTATATACTTAATTGCTTTGAATTTGGAAGATCTAAATTTAGCACCTCTCCTACCAATATGTCAACTTCATTGCTTTCTATGTAGCCACTGGCTGGATTGGTTTACCTGGGCTGTCTTAGATTAAACTTGGGATATCTTTTCTCAGATAATCAGATATTTAATTTGATCATATTTCCAAATTATAGACTAATTTTGGTGTCCCACTTCCTTTATAGTAACACTGTATTAAAAGACATTATCTATAAAGCATAATTGTATCTGTATTTATGTAAGTGCTTAGTATGTTGTTGATGCCACTGTACCTAAAATGTAATTGTTGTTTTAAATTCTAATTTAGCTTGGGACTTCATGATATCACATCCTGAGTAATAACAATAGCATGAATTAATGGGGTTTTTTTAAATTTCGGTCATTATCACTTCCAAACTCCAAAACCTTGTTAAATACAAAGTGCTTCTTAATTTCTGCCACTTCATTACTTTTATAGTGGTTTCCTTTTTCAATCCAAATTTTTAAGTGATATCTAAAGTAGAATTCACAAGTATCTACTGAACTCTAGTCTATACAAATAATGTAGGCACACATCTAAGAAGACTCTTACTGTGCATTAATGAAGTTCCTGTTTGTAGGACAGATGGTGGTGTCTTTCACTGTGAGCATTTTCTAATAATGAATGTTATTTTAATCTTTGAAAGATGAGTCATCTGCATACAGAAGTAGGAAGTGAGTCCCAGGATTATGAAGAATAGTTGCCACATGTCCTTCCTCCTTAACATATTTATATAGTTGGGCTATAGTGCACAAAGGCTTTGCTCATTCTTTTCAGAGTTATGTGATGACAACAAACTGTAGCTGGTAGCAAGTGTAATTACATCTTAAACTCAAATAACAGGGGTTCAAAACTAACAGGAAAATTGCACTGCTGAATATCTGACAGTGTTAAGTGCTCTGCCTGTCTATCTCTCATACTGGGAAAAGCATAATACAGCCCTTGTTTAAACAGGTTATCATTGGTTGAAACTGAATGAAATAACTTGTCTGCTAATGTGTAGTAAAGCCTTTAAAACCTGTTTTGAAAAATTGTTCCCATAGCACTTGTGTATTTACTCTTGACTGTTGAAATATAAGTTAAAAACTTAACAGATGTCCTTACTCTGCATGCTTATATACTGTTTCTATGCTTTGAAAAATGTCTTTTAAATTACAGTTTTGTGCATTTGGACAATTTAAACCCAAAATCTTTATGTAAGGTTTTGACTTTTGTTCTATTATGTGACTGCTGTATTATATTGATGTGAAAAGGCAGCAGACTCTGAAAGAATCCAGAAGGCTTTTGGAAAATGAGAAGTCTGTCTTACTGACATCCTATAGAAAAATGCATATGCTGTTTGTTTAAAGGAATGTATATTTAAAAGTCTAAGCAGCTGACAGTAAGAAAGCCTTACAAATCAGCCCAGTGCCGGTGATTTAAATCCTTCCTCTTGTAAGCAGTCAGTCAGGTTAGCGGAAGGTTCTCTCATCTGGTAATAGCACACTTATTTCATAATAACAGCATGTCACACTTCCGAAGAGCATGCTCAAGTTAAGATCTGAATTCAAAGATAAACTGGTGTCAAAGAGGGAATGAAAAGGAAGTGAAAAACTGTGTAAGAGGAATAAACAACGCTTTCAGAGAGGGAGAGGACATTTAGGGCAGCAGTAAGGTACCTAGTTCCTGACATCTGTTTCCCTCAAGAAAAAAATCCAGTACATGCACTAACCTTTTTATGGAGAGTGCAAGAAAAATATTTGCAGCATGTTTTCATATATTCATATTTGTTGAACTGTATTATGGATGTGTAATTTGAAGTGGACAAAGCAACTGCAAACTATTTTTGCACTCCATAAAGATAAATATTTTCCTTTTTTCAGTACTAACATAGTTCAGTAATAGCTCTCAAAAACATTGCCCACCCTCCTGCTGATTCTGCCACAAAAACTGGGCATTCTTTTTGTTGTTGGTTTTACTGCTGTACAAGCAGATGAAGGAATTAAAGTGGAGTTTTTTTCTCCCTGGTTAGTGAGGCATCAGAAGCCATGATTGGACAGCACAAAGATTAGCTGCATACAGATACCAAGATTAGGGCTTCTTTGAGTTTGGATTCCTTGCCTCTGTACAACTTATTGCTCTGTAAATATTAATGTAAGTACCTGACTGGCTGAGTAATATTCTGTTCTTTATCTCTTCAAATAAATCCTTTGCTGGATAGATAATCCTCCATCTCCAGTGGAATATATAGACAAGACCAAATCTCTTTAAAGTATCCTATAGTTAAAGTGGTATATTTTCTTCCCAACACAAACCAATGAGAAAGTCCTTTTATTGGACTTTTATCTAAATCTAAATTATTACTTGAGTAATTTCCCTACACAGAAAATTCAAATCTTTAAAAATCTTTAATCTGTCTCACAAGAAATATATGTACAGGAAATTTGGAGATGACATTGGTGATATCTACATTGTTTGAATATGCATCCACATTCAGGCTAGCCGCAGACAAAGTAACTTTTATTTAAAAATCAAATAGTTCCATCTCAGCTTATTAGCTGGAGGCTAACCTTGATTATAGAACACCTTGCTTGTATTTTTATGCTCTTATGTGAATTTTACGTCAATATTTTCAGTCAAATCTGTGATCAAATTCTATTATAAATAACTAATAAAGCTTCATGTTTGGTTTTAAATTATACATTCTGATTTATTACTGCTTCAGCATTGTGGCCTGAGCCCTAATAACAATGTCCAGTGAATAGCATTTGTCTTGAACTTAAATAACTGTATTTCCAGTTCATCAAATTAGGGATCAGCTGATGTTCTTCTACTAATTTCTGCTTTCCTTTGCCTGTTCACCCACTTGAGTATCATTTTTAGGAAGCAAAATCCATATTCAAATATTTACTAGATGATGTCCTGAAATGACGTCTCCTAACTCAGCCAGCTTAGAATATTTTCTTTTTGCATTAATGAAGATTGTATCCTTGTGTAGGGTGTTCAGGTGCCCTTCTTTGATTAAATGCATAGATCAGGTCAACCAAGATTTACTTGTGGAGTCAGAAAAATTTCTCTCTGTTGATCACAAGGAGACTGGTAACAAGTTCAGATGACAGCACTAGAATTTAGGTGAAATGAATGTCATGAACCTTATGGAAATAAGTGATGGTTATTCAAGATATCATGTGTGTTCCATTTTTTCATCTTGAAGTGCTGTTGTTAGTATATTATTAGTATTTTTCATTTTATTACAGTTATCAGACTATTGTATCCAAACTGTGTTGTTTTGCCGCTCTTCTCTTTTGGTAATGGATTCACTTGGACTGTGAATTGATTTTAAAAAAACAGGCCAGTAAGAAATTGGGTCTAAATAGATTTTTCACCCTGGAAACATAATTCTTCTACACTGTAGGCATATTTTGCAAGGCTAAGAGCACTATACCTTTGGTAAATGTCTGTGGAAATGTTTAAGCAGGGATTGTTCTGGACACCCAGTGGAGCCCACAGTGAGGATGGGTGGACTAGCAATGGATTGAGTTTTCAGCCAGCTGGGAAGTATTCCAGGCAGGACTACAGCAGGCAGAGAAACTGTAGGGAGTCATGGCCTAAAATTTGTTTTAATTTCATACAGAGTATGAAGATATATCTTCTGAAGCTAAGATCTATGAGACTGTAGAAAAGCCTCTCATGAGAAGCCATGGAATCCCTGTTGTATGAGTAATACAGATGGCAAAACACTGAAAAATGTAAAGGAAAATCCCATGCTGGCAGCAATATGAATTAAGTGATTTAATAAGCTTTTTCATCTCTTCATTTCTCTCATCAAACATCCTCACTTTGATGAAAGAAAGAAAAATGTTTATGTTGGACCTCCATGTGAAAAGTGCTTTTAGGAAAAAAAAATCCCTCTTCAGATTATAAAACTATAATTAGTATAGTTGAAATAATTCTTGCATTTTCTCACAGACATTAAATTAAACCTATCAGGCACAAGCTAATATTAATGCCTGCAAACTGTTAAGCATAATTATTCCAATATAAGGTAGCAGTGGGTTTAATATTGGAAATTGTTATGGTTTCAGATTTCTTTGCAATATTGGGACAACTTAGTTTTATATTATTAATTCCATCAATGACTTGAAAAAGAACACAGTTATTCCAATTGCTAAAAGCATCAGAGTGAGACTTTGCTTCATAGACTATTATTGCCCACACAAAAACCTTCTTGGCTGAGAAGTCTGCAACCCGACAAATTATTCTCAATTATCAATGGCTTGATTGTTGCTTTTGCTTTCAGATTTTTTTTAAAAAAGAAAACTTATTTAAACATAATATCTACAGTGAATAATTTTTTTTAAAATGCATTTCATGGACATAATGAACTGAAAAAGCCAAAATTTTACATCGAAATCAGATTGCTCTTCATTAACTTGTGATAGCTTAATTTCTCTACTTTTAAAACCTTTATTTTTGAACATTTATTTGACATGAAGTGGGCTCCTTTGGATTCACATGTGTTTTACCTTGCTGGTTCTGCAATGGGGGCAGAAAATCTGTGCTCGCTTAGCTGTGACCTAACTTTGCTGGCCCACAGTTAAAGACTACAGTACACCTAATAAAGAAAAATAACACATGCTTTTAAGATAGCTATTTCAATAAACTGATAGCCTCGAGGACTAAAAAAAAAGCGATGCTTTAAAGGCAAACTGAGGGCTTCTCATTTAGAAGACTTTTCTAGCATCAGTCAGAACCTTTTTGTGATACATCTGTCATGGAAAATGATCAGAAGCTGCAGAAATAAACAAAATGTGGGTCTGTTCTGCATTATTGTAATTTGCAGATGCCCTGTGCCTGCTTACAGAGGATGGCCTGAGGCTTTTAAAACTGTTAATGACATGAACAGTAGCCAAGAACTGTCTTTTTTTGAAACACAAGTGTATTATTAAAATAAACCAGAATGTGTGAATCCTCGCACAGTTGCCATTTGCATTAACTTTACACCGTGAGAATTTTTTAAAAAGATACAGATTTCTCAACAAACATTCTGTGGTCTAGTTAAACAATTTGAAGCATTTTCAAGAGGTGGTACCACTAGTTCAAATATTGGCTTTCGTGGCTGATCCAAATCAGGCTTTACAATAAGTGAAACTTGGTTCTCTTTCATTGATTTCTCAATGTTCATAAATTCAATAAATGTTCATTCATCAAATTCCATCTCTTTTCCATGTCAGAAGGAGGCACCTGTTTCCAAAAAAATGAACTGGCAGATGGCTTAGTAAGTATTGCACCATATCACAGCTGGTGGAATGAAATAATTTTAATGAACAGAAAACAAACAGAAATTAAAGTATTCCAAATTGGAAATAAGGGAGGAGGATTTCTTATCTTGTCCTTTTCTTTTTCTTCTTTTTTTTTTTTTTTTTTTTTTTAGTTAATATTCTTCTATAAAGGTAGGGTTGTGAATCCTAAATACTAATTGTTGAAATTCAGGACAGTTTGGGACTATGTAACAGCTTTGTACGAGGACATCAAGCACACTGTAACTGGTAGTGCATCTGCTGTACATGAAGGTTTTATCCACTTATGCATTGTGTCATTTTTCCAGTTTTCTAGGCATCTGAAAATCAGCCTGGTTTCAATGAAAATATGTAGAAAGCCATAGTCCATATGCTTTTCATATGAGACATAAGACTTGACTGTGTAATACTGGACATCCCCCATTCTGTGGGACATCTGCCAAGCTCAGCAGAAATAGAAGTTACAGGCAGGAGAATAAAACCAGAGGAATAAGTGATTGCTAAATCCTTATTCTGTTTTTAATTTTTATATTCTGCTCCGATCTCAGCTGTTAGAGTCAACTCTTAACAATGTCTGTGAACTGGAATAGCCATGTATTCTGTACTTTAAAATGCTTTGTGGTTAAAACTTTAAAATGTTAAATGTTCATAAATGAATGACAGATTTTCAGAGGTTCTCAGTATAGGCTTAGAGACTTCCAAAAATCCTAGTATGTTTCCCTTTGCATCTTTAGGTAAGAATGTATCTCTGATCTGTGAGCTTGGAAAAGCCTAAGAGCCTTTTAATGTGTTCTGTGCATGAGTAGTTTAGGTTGTATTTGAAATGTAAACTGCAGCTGTTACAAATTTTCTCAAGAGTTTTGGGGTAAAAGATAAATCTTGCCTTGTTTTTGGGTGTTGCCAGTGATTATGTTACTCTGTCCTTTTGGTCTGCTATGTCCTAGATTATGAACTAATTAGATTAAGAAAGAAATGATAGTTTAAATTTAGGGGAAATAATTCTATTCCTCATGGTTACAGAAGCATGAAAATGTTTCTCTGCAAAATGGCAGTAGAAGGCAGCAAGTAAATAAACCCCATATTTTTTAGCATGATTTTGAAAGCCAGAATCCTGGTTTCTGAATAGTTCAGTTAGCAGTTCCAGAAATGTAAATTCTAAAGTCCTATTGGAAGACCTTCCTTTCACATTTCCAGAATGTGAAAGTAAATACTGATAACATCTGCCTATTTGGCATTGCTTTCAAGTTGTTGTTTTCTTGCATCTATTTATAAATCTAATACTGTTCAACTCCTTTTTATTGGCATGTATGTGTTTATTGTACCTCTCAATACCTTGGATGCTGTAGAAAACTTCAAAGTAAATTAGAATTGGGTTCCTGTCTACAATACAATCCACAGTCACATACAGGTTTCACTTGCTAAAATTTACTGTGGCTGCAGGTAGAATTTTTATAATGTTCAGGTTAATGCACGTGGAGGATTTTTTAAGCACTTCAACTGCCAGTGTAATGGAAAGAACCCTGAGAATTTTTGCCTTCATTTATCATGCTTTCGGTTTTAGTGTTAATTATATTACAAGAGAGAGCATAAATCATCTACTTGGCATCTCACTTTACATCCCAGGTTAAAAAAGGTACTACCAGGCTGTTACTTTCTGCAAGTTACATGCTGCTTTTGTAGTATTCTAGTCCTTCACTGCTGTTTCTTTGTCTGTGTTACATCTGTGAAACTCAGAAAAATCCCTGTATTCAATACATTGCTAACAGACAAGAAAGGAAATTTTACATATTCAGGATGCATATGTAAATTACTATTTTTATTTAATAAAGATAGATTGTTGAGCCTGGCACTAATTTTATCCTTTGTTACCAGTGAAGACATGGGAACTTGAAGTATATCCTGCTTCCATACCAGGGAAGTTGGCTCAGACTGGAAGGAGGAAGACATAGGATCATTTTTTGTGGAATACGTCCTTTAAATGTTAGTTCACAAAGACCTGCTGAGTCAAAAGGCCAATTTTATCTAAAATTTGTTTTTAAAAATGTAGGATACTCAGATATACGTAGCATACATGACAAAATAGCCAAGATAAAACAGTTCTAGAAACCTACTGGACTTTAAGGATGCATCTGATTGTTGCTCAGGAGCCCATACTGGGAAGGATACCCACCTACTTCTGTGCCTTCCCTGGCTGATGTGCTTAACCTATGCACATGACTATAATCTAGGAGCACATGATTATGTTCTGCAATGACTTACAAATAACTGTAACACCCCAATTACCTCCTAAAAAGAGCTCTGTTTTATCTACATAGCTAGTTTTCCAGGATAAAAATCAGTTCTGTAATTCCTTTTTACCACTCTGTGGTCCTTGTTTATAGTGCAATGGCCTCATATATCTGACTAATAGAATCTTGCTGCCTTGGTACTCTTTGGTCACAAAAGCTTTTCACTGGTTATTTTGCTTGTAATTGTGATGTATGTCTCTAGTTTCCTCTCTGCATTTGACTAGTTTGGACTAACATGGAAATGAAAAATGAGTGAATGCAAATTTTTTGCTAAAAGAAGGTTGTTGACAGCTTGTTCCAGTCCAGAATTTTCTCAGCACATAAACATAGACTACATTTCATAAAACAAACTTCAGTTTTGTTTGTTTGCTTTGGGGTTGTTTTTTGAGTTTCTTGAAAAGATGTGATTCTTAAATGAAAAGAAACACTGGGATGTTTTTAGAAGGGAATAACAAAGTACCAGAAGAGCAAGCAAAGACTGCAGTAAAGAAGCTGGAACTAGTATACAGGTAATAAGAACAGACCCAGGCCAATATTAATTGCAAGGAAGAACAGATGTTTCTATTGCTCTATTGATGTAGATTTGATAAATTTCTACTTTGCTGCAACTGTAGCACATTATGCATGCATTACACATGCTTTTACATTATCATCTGAACTGTAATCTTGCACTTCTAGAAAATCAACACTTGGGGAAACTGTTATCATTTAAAAACACAATCAAAGTTTTACTTTGATCTTTTTTCCACTGTAGAAAAAAACATAGTCAAGTTTATGTGCCTTTGTCTTTTCTCTTCTGGTGATGTTGTACTGTGATTGTGTTTGTCTTTATGATTCATTGCAAGCTCACTGGCAGATGGTCACGTACACTTTGCAAAAGTGCTTGATGCTAATAATCAGCTTTTAGCCTTAATATTCTTTTCCAACTGTAAGTAATGTATATTATCATAATGCCTAGAAATATCATGGTTGTTTTAGCCACTGCCATCTAAATACCTTTATCCTTCAGTAAAAAAGCTTTCTCTGTACAATGTTCAGTATTTTATGAGTGGAGCCTACTGCATGTATGGATGGTAATGACAGAAAAATTGGAGTTCTGTTTTCCACATATGAACAAAATGGAAGAATAAGAGTTTCATAAGACCAGGATGTGCTAGAAAACCTCCTGGCTCCTGCAGATAGTGATTTTTTGTTGGTTAAGCCATTGGAGCCCCAGAGGGGTTATACAGCTAAAGCTTCAGAAATCCTGCTTTGTCTTACTTGATCCTCACACTTGTTGAGGTAGAAGGAAAGTGTTTATGTGTATTTTATTTGTTTATGTGTATTTTATTGCATAATAGTAAATCAGGCTTATATGCAGTGTTTATCTGTAATGGTTAAAATGCTGTCAGTCCAAAATACATTCCATTTATTTAAAAGGTGAACTTGTAAAAACTACTTCTACATAGCACAGAAGAATGTGTATATCAAGAACTGTTGTTTTGTAAGAGGAAAAATGTGCTAAATTAGGGACTCTTATCATTATATTATCCTTTATTTAATATTAGTTCTAGATGGAATAGCTGAAGAAGCCAAAATATGGTGGAACTTTGTGGAGACTCTTTATAGCTATGTTGGGAAGGGAAAATTTCTGGTCTGGCCATTTTTGTGGAGCTGTTGAGATGCTCTTGTTGGCTTTTTTTTATTATAGTTGTAGTACACTATATCCAGGAAATAAAATTAGTTATAAATCTGACTCCCTCAAAACACAGTGTCCTGCAATGGTTCCAGCAAAAGTGAATATTATTTTTTAATTAAAATTCCCTTATTTTTAATAAATTTCTTGCTGTATCTTCATTTAGTCACAAGCAAAATGTTGTACTGCAACTCTCTTTGTGTTCCTGGAAGAGAATATGACACTGAAGTCCACAACAGTGTCTCTACAGGGTAGGATCATGGCCAACAGACCTGATATTTTTCTGAATGTGTTTCTCAATTACATCTCCTGAGAGCTTTAGAATGTACATTTTAGCTGATATAGCTCATCTTCTCAGGCACTTTCATAAGTGTGTCTAAGGTACAGTCTTAACTGCAGAATTCTCTCCTCCAAAATGGAGGCTGAAGTAATTCCCTGCTAATATGAAGAAAATACTCCATGAATATGTGCCAGATTTTGTCCTGCTAGTCTTAGTTTCCCTGATATAAGCATTTTAATAGTCTCCTTTGATTCCTAACTCCCATACCTTTGCTCCAACCACACAAACACCAAAAAAATAAATTTTAAAATGTATTTATAAGATAGTTGTCAAACTAAATTCCATCATCAGCTGATAGGTTTTTTATATATTCATATATTTCTGTACTTGTTATTACTGTTTTGTGTTTTATTATGTGTTGATGACACAAGGTTTTTGGTTGTAGACCTTGGAGGTTTTTTCAAAGACAAAAAGTTCCATTGTCATGTTTTTTCTTACAATGATTTATGTCTTGTGTATTGAAGTTATTTATCATAAGTATTTAAAAGATGGTCTAAATTCATAATTTTTAAAAAGTATTATTTAATATTTGCCTGAAGTTGGTCCCCAAGGCTGCAGTCAAAATAGAGCCTCACTTTGCTAGTCAGTATATTACTATTAAAAGGTAATATTTCTTCATTATTTTCCGCTGAACATTAAAGCAGACTTTGTATTTCATTACATTGTACAAATCCAAAACAAAGATAGTGTCTGCACCAGGGACCTTTTGATCTTCAGAAAAATGTTTCTGTCCCTTTTTTTCCCCAGTCTGACTGAAAGGTCACACTTTACCCATATTTCATTCTACCAGATTTATTTGTGGCCTGAAGGCTTTATCAAATGCATTTCAAGCAGGAAATTCTGGCAGTGATTCACATGAGAGGTTTTTACCTGTGGAGATGAGGCAGCCTGGTTCTGCTCACCTTCAATAGTCTTTGCTGCATGTCATGCTTACTTTTAAATCTATTATAGAGAGAGAAGTCTAACAGCAGTATGTTTGCCTGAGGGACAGGAATTTTATGGGTAGCCTGAATTGGGTGGAATTTTCTTGGTTCTTTTAACAATAACTATTCATTAGTATCTATATTTTAAACTTATATGTTTTGAACATATTAGGACGATCCAGGGAAAAAGTATAAAAATTCTGTTTAGTACTAACTTTCTAAAATCAAAGAAAATACATATTTAAGAATTAGTTTAAAGGTGTCCTCACTATCATATTAAAACTGAAAAACTTGTCCCAAAACTTTTATGATCTACCAAAAATTTTGCCTAGCCTCAGAGATTCCTGCCTGAATCAAGGTACTTTGTAATGCCTTGAAACAGCTGCAGTTTCAATACAAAGCAAGGCCAAGCTCTACAGACTTTATTGAGTACTATTCCTGAAATTCTGGGTTTAGTCTAACATGAAGGAGGTAGATAACTATGACATTAAGTTTTGCACTAAACTTTACTATGTGGAACTACATAGTTGAGTTGATTATGGCTTAAAGGAGAAACTGTAAAATAGGAATGGCATAAACAATTGAAAGATCTGTTTGTTCCATCCCACTGGGCTTTTGGTTTGGCTAAGCTCACGCTTATGAAACTAATAATGTGCTTCTTGAAGCAGTACCATAGTGTGATCCCATTATTATTATTGTTCTCTGTGTGATGTGGATTGGGCTGCTTGCTGCTTACTCATGTAGGAGATGCTGAAGGACACATAGTAGTCCATCTGATATTGAAAGTAGACAATATTTTTTCTTGGGTTTTTTGCTTCAGGTTTGTTTGTTGATTTTGATTTTTTGTTTGGAATTTGTTTGGTTGTGGGTTTTTTTCTGGAGGTTCATAGAATCATAAAATGGTTTGAGTTGGAAGAGGCCTTAAAGATCATCAAGCTGCAAGCCCCTCCACCATGGACAGGGACGCCTTCCACTAGACCAGGCTGCTCAAAATCCTATCCAATCTGGCCTTGGACACTTCCAGGGATACACCCACAGCTTTGGAGTTCCAGTGCCTCACCACCTCACAGTAAAGAATTTCTCCCTAATATCTAATTTAAGCCTAGTCTCCTTCATCTTAAGGGCATTCTGCTTGTCCTGTCACTACATACCCTTGTAAAAAGGGTATGCTCTCTCCCCAGCTCTCTCGTAGCCCCTTTAAAGTACTGGAAGGCTGTTCTAGGGTCTCCCAGGAGCTGTCTCTTCCTCCAAGCTGAACAATCACAACTCTCTCAGCCTATCTTCATAGAAGAGGCCCTCCAGCCCTCTGGTCACCTTTGTGATATCCTCTGGACCTGCTCCAAGAGTTCCATGCCCTTCTTATGCTGAGAACCCCAGAGATGGATGCAGCTCTCCAGGTGGGGTCTCAAGAGGACAGAGCAGAGGGGCAGAATCTCCTCCCTTGCCCTCCTGGTCACACTGCATCTGATGCAGCCCAGGAAATGTTTGGCTGTCTGGGCTGTGAGTGCACACTGCCGTCCAGTCTCCTGTTGTGTGCTTTCCCCAAGAGCGTCTCACCACTGCTGTAGGGCTGCTGGCTTCTTCTCAACAGCACTGCCAAGTCATTCTCCTTTTTGATGAGATCATTCCTCAAATGTAGGGTTTTTCCAGGATTAACTGCACTATTTCTATTTTCATGCTGCCCTCGGATGGTGTTGCAGATATTATAGTGGTTGTTTCATCAGAAATTTTCGGCATCGTCCACCGGCTTTAGCCATTTACAGGGGTGTTTTTTCTACTGCATTTCAGATTTGTCTAGAACACAAGCCCAGGCAGCTGACTGGGGTTTTACCTTAACTTGCTGGAAGCCTTTTGTTTATAAGACAAAGAGGTAGTGCTCTCCACAAAGATACAATGTGCACATGGACTTATCCAAAATGACATTTGCTTGATTAATTATAACTCCTATTATAGTGTCCTTTTAAGTTTGAGCTTCTGCCTGGGTGAATCAGCATTTCCAATTCTGTGGTTAAATAAATTTAGGAAAGAAACCACAAATGTTGTAATATATAGGCTGTATTGTACTTAAGCAGACAGTTACATTATGCTGTGCTTGCAGGTCTGGTATTTACCTTTTCATGGGAATTTGTCTGTCTCATGGTTAATTGCAAATGAAGTAGACAGAGGTCAAAATGTGAAAATTAAGGAAAGATGACATTGGAAAGGATTCTTATTGCTCTTATCTTATAGATCATGCTGACGACAACACAGGAACACTTCCACTTTAAAAAAGTTCAAATGATATGTTAAAGAATAGTGTATTTAAAGTATTATGGTGTTCTAAAATTATTTCTAATTAGTTTACACAGGTGGTATTACATTTGTATGGCCTTAGAGGAATTATTACCTTTAATAGCTTTCACAAGACACTATTAGTGGAAACCCTGCTACCCCTGTTTTATCTCTGAGAACTGCATGCCATAATTAAGTGCACTTAAACAGCCAAATTAAACTGAATGAACAAGTAACCAGTAAGGATGTTCTCTCGAGCATTCATTCTTACCATGATGAATGATGCTTGTTTTTCTCTTCTCTTTAATTAGAATGTTTCTACATTTGCCAAAGAAAATGTTGGAATGAGGACAAAAACTGAAATTATAGGAACAGGGTTTGATGTAATAGCTTATTTGTAAAGGAAACACAACTTGTTTGGTATTTTATTGAAACAGGAAGTTCAGAACCTCAGTACACACAAGCACAACAAATTCTCAGGTGCTAGTTGAGTCATCTGTTGTTGGAAGTAGCCTCATAGAAGGCTTCCCCTTGATTTAGTTTTAATCTTCAATTAACAAAGGGAAGGAAATTACATACAGATTTAGTTTTAGATTATGTGCAAAGCTCTCTGTTGCTTTTTAGCTGTCACCCTGATGTGCATGCTTTGTGGCTGTATCATGCTGGCACTACCAAAGTGTGCCTCAGTGAATATATTCAGCTTTTAATGAACATTAAAAACCTGATGAATTCCTTTTATTTATAAAATAATATAAAACTTTCCTAGTCAAAGTATTTTGATTTTTCCTTCTCTAGTCATTTCATACCTGATTTCAGCTTTATTTCAAACTGGAGAGGTAATCAGCTATGATAAAATTGATAAATTGATAAAAGTACTGTTTTAAGTTTAGTATGGGATTACTTAATTTTTAACTGTCATTTTTGTTGGTAATATATAACAGTGAATGTTATATATTATATAACATTCTCTATTCTATAGCAGAGAAGAGCATAACAATGCCGTGCAGTTTTTTAAGCTGTGAAATCATTAAAAACCACTTTGGTGTTTATGTGTGTATCTTATCAGGAGAAGACTTAGCTTTCCCCTCCCTTCAAAGTCTGTATGACACTGGCCTCTCTTTAATAAGAAGGATTTATTGATATCTCTCCAAATCACATCATTACTATGTCTCTGTTTAATCCCAGGAGTGTTCCAGTATTGTGCAGTGAGTTCTTGCCTTCATTAACAGTCTGAGCAATGATGGCTTTATGTGATGGCTCCAGTATCAGTCCACAGCATAAGGACAAATGCATTGCACCTTAATCAGTAATGCCATTTAAAAGAAATATTCCATGGGTAGCATTAGAACTAGCATGCTAGCTCCTCAATTTTAAGTTTAATAGAATTTTAAAATAAAAATGCACACATGATCCAGTGAGTGTGCAGGACATTTTTAAACTTTTTCCCTTATGCAGAACTAGCTAGATTATATTCTTTTTCTTCATTTTTTTAGTGTATATACTTTAATATAGTATGTGTGCAAGCAAACAGTTACCTTCATGAGAGTTTGCATTATTATAAGACTAAAGCTGTAGTCCTGATACACCCACCTTATTGCCATGGATTTTAGTGGGAATTATGGATTGGGGCAGAGCCAAACATGATAAATATTTATTTACACACATTTACTAGAAAACTAGTTTGCAG
Source organism: Haemorhous mexicanus (assembly GCF_027477595.1). NCBI lineage: Eukaryota > Metazoa > Chordata > Aves > Passeriformes > Fringillidae > Haemorhous > Haemorhous mexicanus. The sequence continues at coordinate 95,035,148 of NC_082343.1, read as the reverse complement.
CAGAGAAGCATTGAGCATTTGTATTTTATCTAAGCATTGAGCATTATTGAGCATTTGTATTTTATCTAAGATATCCAGATGTGTGACTAGAAAATAACTATTAGATTTGCTTGAAGACTGTGACTGTTTGTGCTTCAGGGTATTTATCTTGCATTTAAGCTCAAATCCCAGTTGCTCATATTTTATGGACAGTACTTGCTGAGTATCCTTTGGTTGTCAAATTGGAACTGCTTGCACATGCAATGACAGCCTCTTGAAAAGGCTTTCTGCTTTCACTAAAGCAAAAGCACTGCCGGTGAAATCCAGATAGACTAGAAAGTGGTAGACACTCGATCCTGCACCATTCTTAGACAAAGAACAGTAGGAATATAGGAAAGGAACTCAGAAAGGAGGATAGGGTCAGGGTTTTGACCCTACAAACTTTGCCCAGCTAGCATGAGAAGTCACTGAAAGTCCACTACCATAATAAGTCTGCCTAGTTCTCCGTCGTCACAACTGGCAGGCTCAAATTTAAAACAAACCCAAATTCCATATGGAATTTACAAGAATATTTCTTTTTTCTTTTTTTTTTAAAAGGTTTTTAGAAGACCACCATTAGATTTTCAGTAAACAGAAGGGGACTTTCTTGTGAATTGATTTTGGATTGCCACTTCAGATTAGCACGTCAATAGCTTCACCTTTAGTGTCATGTTTTTATTTTATCTTCATTAAGACAGTTGCTGCAAGAGCAAATGCAAATAAGTCAAATTAATATTGTTCCATTATCTTTGTCACTGAAAAAAACTTAAATCAGAAATAAGTCACTAAAAAAAGCAGAAATATTATTTCATGTCAAAATCCCAAATGAATCTGAAATCCAAATCAGGAGTAAGATTGCATTCCAAATAAGGTTTATGTTTCAAGCTTCTTATTCACAGCAACATTAGACTTGTTTTCCTCCAGCATTTGATCAGGTTCCTGAGACAGTGTCTGCTCTGCCTCCTGTAGACTCCTGAGAAGAAAACAGTGGGGTGATCTGCTGCAAATGTGTTTGGTGTATTAGCTCACAAGTTCATGAGTATCAATTCCTTAAACAGGTACTGGAATTGGTTACTTTTAGTAGAGCATAATTTGTTGCACAGTTTATGACTGTGGTTTGTGAATTCATTTTTTTCATTTGATTAAAACAAATCCTTTTCAAATGTTTATCCTTAACTTGAGAAATAAGAGCAAAGACAATAAACTTAGTGTCAGGTACTCAGCCATTACCCCACCAACTATCATAGCTTTAAACTTACTCTACATTTACAACATAAATATTTCTCCTTCAGTTATACAGAAGATAGTCCCAGCTTGCTGTCACAATATAGTCAAAGTTCTTATATTATTGTCATGCTAAAAATACAATCATTCATTAAGATAATCTTCAAATAGAAATCATTAGTCATGTCTTTTGTTTAGCACCTATGAAGAAAGTGGTTCTCTCCAAAAAACTTTTCTTGAGTAATGGTAATTTTAAAACATAATTGATAAAAACCACCTGGTCAAATATTTGAACACCTAGGGGGTTTTTTTGCTCTGTGTGTGCTGGCAACTCCACTTGCTACTTTTAGTGCTGGAGGATTAAATGTCTCTGCTTTCCATTCTTCTTATGGGATCTTCCAATTTGTGACATAGATTAAGTGAAGAGGAGATGTTATTACACACAAAGAAGCATTCCTGCCAAGGAGTACTACTCAGGGAAGTTATAGAGGTAATCATGATAGCAGTTCTTTTGGGAGTTTCTGAAAGCAGCCCAAATCAGGTCTAGTTTGGCAGTGGGCAGCATTCCACAGCAGCTGCACCATGTGTGATGCCAGGTAATCTCTTTGAGTGGGCTCATTTTTGTGATTCTCAGACATTTTTAAAGATTTTTGCTGTTGAATTTTGATGTAATTTCAACTGACCCTTTAGTTCGTATTTTAAAAACCAAGAATCCCCTGCTAATTATCATTGAGGTGCATGTGTTTCCCTGTAAGTAGAGAGTTTGCATGGGACTTCTCAATGCAGCTCTCCAGGTTTCTGTTGTGCTTAGTCATTATGATGCATCTTTTTTAAACAATTTAAGAAAAAAAATCTTTTAATTATACATCACATTTCTGTTACTATTTTGTTTGGTATGTCATAATATATTGTGTGTTAAACAGAAACATTTTGTGGTTGTTTTGATGAGGGAATACTTTAGGCTGCCCTACTTAGTTTTTCCTCTGTTGATACAAAAAATTAAAATAAGAAAGCATCTTTAAAAAAATCTAATTTGCTGATGCCTAAGTTTTTAAAGCCAAGTCCTTTTTTATTTGTTTCTCTGCAGCATATCAAAAAAGATTGAGAAGTCAATCCTCAGAAATTTGAAGGAAAACGAACTCACTGTGTTCAAGCTTTGACATATTTCATAAAGCTGTTGAAAACTTAAACATGAAAGCCAGATTTATGAGCTTTTTTAAAGTTATTTGTAGATTCCCAAGACAGTTGTGTTCCCATCACTTACTGTAGCCTCTAAAACTCAAATGACGCTTAAAAATATTCATGTTTGGCACACACTGAGTTACTGCTGGGCGTTGCAATGGCATTCAGCTAAAACTGAAGAGCAGAGAAAAGAATGTATTCTGCCTTCCTGTAAAACAATTCAGTCTGCTGACACACAGCAAAAGGACTCACATTTTCATATTTTAAAGATAAAACTAGCAATTATTTTAAATGTTAAGATTGCATTTATTATGGGTTCATACAACTGTTTGGGGAATGAGCCATTTGGGAACATCTGTGTAACCCTTCACATTTGCCAGGCTTTTCCTTTCAACAAGATTGCTCACTTTGTTATTACTGGACTAGAAAACTTTTTTATTTATCAAAGTATTATTCATCTGCACATTGCCAGGTATAGAAAAATCTGTTGACAGCACTGGATTTATCATTTACTGTTAAAGGCAAATGGAAGGATTCCCCACTTCACTAAGCCAGCAAAACAAATGTCATTCTTGAAACCCACTGCACAATATCCCGTACTGATTTAAAACAAAAAAAAAAAAAATTAGACTGTCCAAAATGATCCAATATCTGAAAAGCCTAAGGTAGTTGTAATGAGCTTATAATTTTGAATTTTTTTCTTTAATGCAAATACTGGGCTTCCATGCCCTGTGTCTTCATCATTTGTAGTATTTAACCATGGGGAGTATCAAATTGCTCTCCATTAAGTGCAGCATGTTATTAGCTCATGGAATTTCTGTTTCAGTGTGGTCTTTCATCACTGAAATATAGTTATCTGGAAATGTATTCTTTCAGTCTGTGAAAATGCAAGTGTTTACTCTCATATGATTAAACATTGCTATTTACTTCATTAATACTTCATTCCTTAAGCTACTCTGCTGAAATTAATAACATACTGGTGTTATGCACTGGTCTGCTTAAAACAAAAACCCAACAAACAGTTTGCCTTATGTGGGTTGGGAGATTTCGGTAAGCCTAGAGGAGACCTTACATGAAATATGGGTAAGTGGTTTCAATATGAGGGAATAAATGCCAAAATGCAACTAATCTTCCTCCTTCTGTTGCTGTATAAGAATGAACTATGAGATACCAATATGGGCATGTTGCAGCTGTTAAAAGACAGCCTACATTTTGTTGAGGTCATTAATTTGGTGCAGTTAATAAATCCATTTGAAAGAAGCATCCCATACTTATATCACTACCCCATTACATCTGCCAGAAGTGACTCCATGCTCTCTAGTGCCTATGTCTAGGAGTCAGTGATCCAGGCAACTGGAAAGGGATCTGCAGATTGTGTGAGTGAGTGATGAGAGCACTGTGCACACCACACATGCTTTGGGCTTTGGGCTCAGTCCAGCCTGCTCCCCTGAACCAAGCCCATATTCTGAGTGTATTCCATCCAAATGGAGTACAGTCTGTGCCCCGATGCCTGCTCCACAGTGAGAACTAAAGGTACACTCCATGGGAATGACTAACAGATTCATTTCAAAATTGCATTAAACTAGAACAGTAAAAATATAATTTCGCCAAAGGTCCTGCGAGGATTGATCCATCAAGAATAGATATTTGTCCACTGTGAGGAAAAACAGGTCCATCTATATATTACATAACTTTTAACGTCATGGCTGGTTGTCTAAATCAAATTAATTTGAGGTTAAAATTTTCTTGGTTTGCATATGGTCTCAACTGCCTTTGGTCAACTGTCAGTTGAATTAAGGGAAGAACCTTTCTGTTCTTATTTTGCTTGCTTTGTGTTTTTGAGACATATGGACTTGCATGCATCTAAAAACTGTGTTAGGTGGAGAGTCCTACCATAATGCCAGATATAAAAGGGTAGATTCAACATTGCTCACTTAGATCTCCTGTAAAGAAGATCCATAAATGATCACATGAGCTCTTTGTCATAAACATAATGAAGCCACCACACCAGCACATGTGGGAACCATTGGCATAAAATGTACAACTATTGCATCCATTTACTGTATTTGTTATCTAGGCTTTTGCTAAGCTACCAGGCTGTAAAGTCTGATTAATCATGACCTAAAGTTAGTAGAACCGGAGATTGATTCATTCTGTCAGTTCTTTAATTACTGAATTGCCTTCATCTCACCTCATGAGTTTTCTCACTTTCACCCTTGCGAATTTCCTCCCTCCCAACATCCCACAGAAGGGGGAAGCAAGCGGCTCTGTGGTGCTTAGCTGCCACCAGGGCTAAGCTACAATGGACTAGAATTAACCTTGAGAGATAGAAGAAATGGTCAGAAATAAGTATGATGGGGCTCAGTAAAGACAACTACAAAGGCAGAGAAATAATCACCTGCAGAGTGACAATGCAATAGTTCTGCTCAAAGAGCAACTCAACATTTTAGAGCACCTGAACCAAAATATGTAACCTCTGTCATGCTCTGATAAAAGAAGCATGCATTCAAGGATGTGTTAACAGGAATGCTAAGCATAAGACACATGAATTGTTTGCAGTGTGCAGAGAGCAGTGGTGGGGCCTGAGCTGGAATACCATGTCTAGTTTTGGGCACTGCACTTCAGGAAAGATGTGGGATCCATTGGCAAAAATCCAGGGGAGAGTAACAAAACTACCAGAGGTCTGCAAAATATGACCCCAGTGCAAAGACTGAAAGAACTGTGTTTGTTTAGTCTAGAGACAACTGAGTGGAGACATGATAACTGCCTTCAAATATTTAAAGGTTGTTGCAAAGAGGAAAAGAAGAAATTGTTCTCCATGTGCCTTGGCACTAGGACAAGAAATAATGGGCTGAAAATGCATCAGAGGCAGTTTAAGTTATATAATTAAGGAAAGCTTTCTAACTGTGAGAGAAGATAAGCATTGGACTAGATTGTGTATGGAGGTGGAAGATTTCTGTCTTTAAATTTTACAGGGATTCTTGGGGACTTGTCACATGTAGTACATGTAACCCTCATGGTATGCCAGTGGTACAGGGCTCAGAGGTGCATGTGCCGCACTCATACACCACTCTGGCATGGGGCATGGAACAGGGCTGCTTTATTGATATTCTGGTGAGGAAAACCCTTCCCAATTATAATTTGCAGAATTTTGATATAAATTTGCGATTGCAATTTGCATTCTCACCACTGCCTAGTAGTCACTTGAGTTCGCTTGAAATAAGACGAAATAGAAGAAGGACAAGTTTTGAGGTATTTTGGAAGAAAAGTTTAAATTTCTAGTCCTGAAAAATCATTTCTTAGTTAGCTAATTTGTAATTAAAGGACTTTTTAATTTCAAAAATACTTAGTTTGTGTTGAAAACAAATGCAAATATATTTGTTTCAGAATATTTTTGAAGTTCTAAGTAAATAGTTAAAGTGACCCTATCTTACAATCTTATCAGAGTGTTTTTAAATTATATATATATTGGTATTACAGCTCCTTGATTTGCAAGTCATAGTTATTCTCAAAAGGGAAAAGACAATGTTTTGCCCTGATTTGTTTTTTTATTAATCTATAGTTGATTACATTGAATTATGTAGTTTTTAAAAATAGTTCTATCTCTGGAAAACAAGGAAATTAAACTAAAAATAAGTTATTTTTTCTTTTCCTGCAAAAATTTGCTATGCCGGAAAAAAATGGTTCAGACATCTTCCAGTATAATTTTGAATATCCGCCAAACAGTAGATTTATTTGCCAAACATTTTCATACAGTATTCCCAGTGGGACTCAGTCTTTCAGAGTATAAATTGGTGAAATTAACTTTTCTTATCAGTCTGTGGGATTTGAGAGAAGCACAGTTGTCTGCCAAAACGCAGTAGAAAGAAACAATATCAGCTGAATTGTCTGGATTCAAGTGTTCTTGCTTTTGCCCTTGCCTCGGCCAGGAAACTCTTATGTGAAGGAGTCTCAGAGGAGGGGAAGAAATTGTTTTGAATAACTTTTCAGATAATACAGTTTTAACTGTAGGCCATTTCTCCTTTTATTTTCCTTTTCATTTTCCAAGACCAGACATTGAAACTTTCTTTTTTCTAGACCACATTTTCTACTCCATCCTCTTCCACTTCTGGCTCCTGGCTCAGAGCACCAGGTTTTCTACTGCAGAAACCTATGGCCTGTTTGCCTGCACACAATCTGCATGTGTGTGCATGTGCTGAGGTCTGGTGTAGCCTTATCAAGCATTCAAAATGTTCTCACTTCTGGCTGTCTGAAGTCTTGACAGACAGGGAGCTTCTGTTTCAGCCAAAGGATATCAATAACCAATGAGAAAACATTGTTTCAATAAACAGTAAGAGATAAAGATGCCATATTTGTAATTAATTTCTATTTCATGAATGTTGCAAGTTGAGTTTTGCTCTGAGAATGGAAAAAAATCACTAGCAATGTCATGCCCAAGAGTGGAATGAGCTTCTGGGTGCTGTTGAGATAAAAGGATGGCAGTACATCCAGAACCAGTTGGGGTCCTGCATCAGTGTGGTGTTCCATTTACTGAGACAACATTCTTGAAAGCTGAGGATCTATTTTTTTGTGAAACTGCTTGCTGAAGGAAGTTGTTTTCAGGTCTTAACATGCTTTTTTCATGCCAGACATCACCAATTTATTTATCTAGTGCAGCAGTTCAATGTAATTTTTAAAGCTTTTAGTGAATACTATTTCAATTTCAGTATTCCCAACATGTTAAAAAAACTCAGCCAAGGGCTAAAATAATTTTAAAAACCCAACAAACTAAAATGATAAACTTTTAATTTAAGTTAAAAATGTATGGCACATGTTTTTCCTACAAAAATAGAGCTGCTATTTGATTAGTTGCTTCTATCCTATTAAACCTGATATTTAGAAAGAAGAAAAAGAAAGCATTTCTTCTTTGTCTTGCAGCAGTACTGCACTGCTAACACGAATCATTCCTTGATCCCTGTAGGGTCCTGCAGATTCTGCAAATTCCTCACTGCAGGATAACTGTATTTTCAGAAGTCTGCACACTGCAATATTCTCCTTTTCATCAGAAGCAGGCTGAGGGTTCACTTGTGTGGATGTAAGCCCTTGATCTCTATGTATGTGGGGCTCCACATATGTGTTTTTCTTTTAAACTTTTACTAAATGAAAATCTGAAAATGCACCATGGAAGTGTAATGATTTCTAACAGAGATATAATTTTGATTTCATTTCTCACAAGGGCTTCATAAAGAATTATAGCAACTGAAAATGCAAACATTACTTAGACAGTATATTGATCTATACTGAAATAATGTGAATATTAAAACCTTAGAGCTTAATGTTTCCCCAGCAACATCAGTAAACTATGTTAATATACTTTTTATTTGTCTTTTATTGTTAAATTTGTACATTATCAAAACATAAAGCCTGTGGGGTTTGGTGTTCATCAGTTTTGTGTGGGTTTCATCATTTGATGTTTGTGGAGTAGTGAACTAATCCTTAACACTTCAACATTCGGTTTTCTTTTTACTGAAAAATGAGCAATAAATCAATTTTTGATCATCAATTTCAAATGAAATAATAGATAGATATAAACCTTAAAATACACAATCTTCTCTCTTAAAACTTGTGTCAGCAATTTTATTTTCTGTGGTTTGTATTTAATAGAATATATTAATTATTTTTGCAAGTAACAATAACCAAGACATTACAGCTTTCCATGTTTTCATAAATACTATATCAAATGCTCAAATATTAATTATAAAATAAATCATAAGGGGCTTTTTTTAGATTTATCTTTAGTCAATAATTGAAATTAGTAATGAAGATTAATAATGCGTACATTGATTGTGCAGTGCATGCACATATTTTCAGACATTGTGATCATTAAAGATGGCTACATTATGTATATTTTTGAAGCTAGTACTTCACATTGTCAGTTCTAGGCTACAAATACAATTTTTCTTACTTGTGATAAACCATAACCATACTCTTCATTTAATGTTTGTGAAATATTATTGTTCTAATAGCAATTTAGACTGCACATTTCTTCATGTGCTATTTTCTGAAAATTGGACACTGAAAATTGAGTGCTGTATATAGGAAATTAGCAGTTTCAGTGCTTAAAAATTTCAATGTGCATCCAAAATATTTATTTTCTTACATATTACATGAATTCAGGTATTGTTCAGAGATAATACCTTTGTAGCACTCAATAGCTGTCTCCTATGGAGTTTATGGAGTTTTGTGTTGGTTCTGGCACCTTGCCCAGCAGGAGGTATTCTCATACAGTCCTAGACAAAACTACAAAGTTTAGGAGTTTTTATACTGTATGCTCCTTTGGCTTGGGGGAATTGAAAATGAGTCACAGGAGGGACAATAGTTGGTGAAGTTTTTTTGTCATTTTTTTACTTTATAGCAAAGAAAGACTTTATTTATTTGTAATACATTCTCCTTAAGTTTTACTTCTGTCAGCAGTAATTTTTTTTCCATTTAAAACTTAGGTTCAAACAAACAACTACATTAATGGTACATTTATGAGAAATGTATGCGTGTAAAGGTGCCTTCCTGCCATTCATCCAGCTAGTGAAAGGATAACATTCATGGTTAGAGTCTTACCAAAAAGATTAAATAGATGGGCCAATAACACTTTGTTTTAGTGTTCATCTGCTAAAGAATACTATTGGAAATGAAAATCAGTTCTGTCTAATAGGCACTAACACAACTGTAACCATAACTACTGATTATAGATCCACAACTTGTGGAAATAGTTGCTTTTAGGATCTGAAATTTTCCCAGGCTTGGTCTCTGCTAAGGAATTATTTATTTATTTGCAGAAGTTTGAATGAAATGGGTATGGTTTCAAAGGACTAGGAGCACCCCTGGAGTGCCGCAAAGGCTTTGATGTTGCAAAGGCAGCTGAGTCAATTCAGGGGTAAGAGCTGATTGTGCCCTCCCGTCCCCCTGCCAAAGCCTGTGTGGTCAGCTGGCTGCCCTTCAGCAGCTGGCCAGCAGTGTAACTTCCAGGCCAGTGGGCCAGCAAGTAAAGTTGACCTTCCAGACTCCTCTCTGAGCTCTGAATGTAAACACTGGGATTTTTTTGCCTCTCTGTGGCCTGTGAGGGGATCCAGTGTGCTTGAGCAAATCCAGGCACAGCTGATTGGGAATGTGTTGGTGGTGCTCCAGACAAAGGAAATGCAGAGGTGACAGTCCATGTTGAACCCTTCCTTTGATGCTACCCCTGGGATGTGCTGTGTTCTTACCCTGTCCTCCTGTCAAATGCACTGGTAATGAACCCAGATGGAACTGTAAGCACAGTTTAAGAAAACCCGCTCTATAGCACAGCAGCATTTCCCTTCTCTGGGTGCTCCTACTATGTACTGAATGCATAAATAAAGCATGCTAATTGTGCACAGGAGCTGAGGTGAGTGAGTGCTGTTAGGTCCTTAAAATTTGGGTTTCCTGATTTTATAATTAGCTATCACATTTGCTTTAATATTAATTTCATCCAACAGTTGTTTCTATAGGAAGATGTATCATATAAATGAGTTTTCATTACAATGGCAGCAAATAAATCTTTTCAGGAAGCAGGAATACAGTTAGCCCTTTTAAATAATATTCCCTAAAATACGCAGAAAATACAGATTGCAACAATTTATATTTTGTATCTTCCATCTAACACAAGTCCTACTGCCTTCTTAAGATAAAAACTTATCAATTCTAATAATTTTTATCTTTAAAATCTTAGAGTTTCAGGTTGACAAAACCAGTGTGACTTCTGTCTTTTTTAGTTAAATCAAATCTATTGTAGATAAACTAGCACTATACTCTCTTTGGAATTGTCTTTTTTCTATCAGTTGCATCTGATTTGTGCCAATAATTCCAAAGAGCTCTGTGTCAGATGAACTAAGATGGCATTGCACTTGTCATGAGGCTGTTACGAGGTTGATACAAAGAGATTGTTATTTTTCACTATAGTGCATTCTTTAATTTGTTGAAAGTGCTTACAACAAGCATTTCACAGTTTCACAATAGCACAGTTTTTAAATTAAGATTAATGATCCCAATCCTAGTAATACCAAAATCACACTGCTCTGTACATCACAGATTGCAAAGTGGCTTATGTTCTTGACCTAGTCTCCTTTTAAGACAGTGATCATGGCCTCTAAGCCTCACAAGACCCATCACAAATGGTACTCTTAGAGAATCCCAAATCTGACACCATGTACTAAAACAGTACAATTATTAATTTTCTGGTTCTGTTGACACCAAGATGCCCAGCAGACAGGCACTCCTAGAAGAGTGTTCTGCTCAGATGGAGGTAGGCAATACTCCACTGAGTCTCAATCCAGAGTGCAAAGCATCGGGTGCAAGAAGGGCCATCAGATATATTCAATAAGTTTGTGTCCTCCAAAGTTTGCAATATAGCTGCAATGATACTGTGATCAACAAAATTACTTAGCAGCTATGAGACTGGATTAGGTGTGCTATGTCATTCCTAATCCTAAATTCACAAAGGAATAGAAAATATAGGGTATTTCTTGTGTTGTGATTGAGTCTTTTTGGTCTGGTTCATCCATTGCAATCACTGTCTTTATACCTTAGTGAATTCAGAAAGCAAAGAATCAACCTAATTTTATTCTCAGGAGAGAAACCAAGGAATTAACAATCTGAGAAAGCTGAATTATTTATTGATGGAGGAGATCTCAAAATTCAGGTTGACGTGGATTGACATGTCCGAGAACAGCAGAGGCCAGTGACAGAGCCACTGAGCTGAAGCCTCATGTTACCATGTGTTTCAGGCTTTGCAGAATCTTCCTCCAGCTCATTGATCAGAAATGCTAAGGCAATTCACTTGGACTTTTATCTGTCAACATGCCATGGAACTATTTGGCTTTATAAACCCCTGCAAATCAGGTAGAGATTCTTACTTTGGCTGCACATCTGCCAAGCACATACATTATCACATTAGATTCTTAAGTGCCTATAGTTTCACAGCGTGGTTGTGTTTTGAGTGGAAGGAATCTATCCAACAGCTAATTTTTTCCACTGTTCCAGTTACACCTTCTCACATGCTACAATTTCATGTTCAGATGTCTCATAAACCAGATATGTAAAAAATGACCTTGTCTCCATGCTCACGTTGTCATCTGTATAAAAAATTCCAAGCATCACATAAAATGAAACATTTCTTTTTGTTCCCATCTTGCAATTAACTCCAGTCTCATTATAAATTTTCCAAACTTTGACAAGCAATACAAAATCAGAGCTGTTACCTACATTGCTCTGGCAGGTCAGTGGCAGCCTCACACTAAGAAATACAACCTTTTTTTAAAATTTTGGTATGAAAACTTTATTTTACATATCGTGGTGTTTACACTTGCTGTATGCACTGCTTTTATGAATATTACAGCTAAAGGAAATGGCTTTAATTGCTGCAGCACTGTTCTGCCAGGTATATACTGAGAATAAAATTTGCCTTTTATAGATCAAGAAGGTTTTTGCTATAATGATCAAATGTTACAAGCTGCACAGTATTCACAGAGAGCTTATTTTGGTTTTGTGGACACAAAAGGGTTTGCAGTAAATGTTTCACTCTGAGTATGGTATTTTAGTTTCATAGGTAAAATGTCATGTAAAAATGAAATAAAATATTTTCATATGCAATAAAATAATCTCAAAATCTGGTTTGGGAATTGTATTGATCAAATAGAGCAAATTCTTTGTATATTTTACCCAAGAATTTTGATACACCTGAAAAAATGAAGTTCATACTAATATATTTCTTTTTTCTTTTCTCTGAATTATGAAAAACAAGGATTAGTTTTTCTTTGAGTGGAAATGTAACACATTGGTTAATTAATTTTCTTGTTTCCTCAAATGCAGATCTGCAGGCTTCAGCGTCATCTATCAACTGGAAAATACCAGCAGAATCTCTTTTCAAACCAGCCTGTCATGTTTGTATCTCCTACCAGTCAGCCCCCATGCAAAAAGCTGATTGAACTCATACAGCTGGCAGGAGGGAAAATATGTAAAGCTTTACGTCAGGCAAAAATCTGTATAGGAAAAAAACCAGGAAAGAAGTACCAGGAAATAATATCTTTATCAGAAAAATGGATATTAGGTAAGAAACCAAATTTCAACTTATATAAAATATTGCAGAATATGTATTTAAAAAGTTATCAAAAGAATTTCACTAAACTGAGGTTATGAAGGGAAGAAAATGGAACCAACTGCTACAGCTAGATTTTAAGGAAAGTTGTCTCTATGGTGAGATCTTTCTCTCACAGCTAAGAGGGCTTTATGATGGTCCTGGTACTCACCATTTTAATTTTTCATAGAACAAATATAATCCAAATATTTCCCAATGTATCTTTTGTATGATATGGTACCCTCTGATAAATTTTCCTTAATGCTGTATTGTACATATGAAAGAAAATTTTTGCAGTCTCCATTTTACTTGCAAAAAGTTTTTTTAACACCTGCTGTTTATGGTTCTGAGTTCTTAGTCTATCATTTTTCCAACACATTTGCCACCCATTCTGACAGACTCAGCAAGAGTATTTTCCAAAAAGGAAGCTTGTTTAGAAAAAAAACAACTTTAATTTTTGTCATATGCTCTGTCAAACTTCTCCAGAAAGTGTCTCACTCGTACCCTAGCAATAAATGCACTACAGGAGTTGATGTTATATGAGAGTAGCCAAGCAAGTCCCAATCTCTTGACCTTGAATGCTGTCAGACCATAATGACTTAAAACCTGAATGAAAATTCCATTAAAGAAGAAATGAAAAGTGAGCCATAAGGGAAAAATACTCATCTAAATGCACATTTTATGTCATACTTACTTAAAGTAAAGTATAAGACAGAATTGTGAAGATTGACAAGGGAGACGTAAGAAGGTGGCATTATTTATTGCACCTTTCTCCAGTTCCCAGGAAGACTTAGAGAGCAAGTGTGCAAAAAAAAAAGTGAGCAGGTAGTGAGACCAGAGGTTTGTGCAGGACTAAAAATAAGAGTAAACTGAACACAAAAGTTTCCAATAGTAGTGCACCAGATGGACAAATGCAATGATCTAAAGTGGTGTGTGATTCATCTGTCCCACTCTTCTGCTGGGCTCATAGGGGTCTGCCTTATCCCAGATCTCATGAGGTGTGCCTTATCCCAGGGTCTCATGAGCTCCCTGCAGCTGCACAGGCCACCTTCAGCCCATCAGTGGACTGAAGGAATTGCATAGCCAGCTGCTAACAAAAAAGACTCTAAATTTTTGGTGCTATTTACAGATTTCTCATTTCATTTTTGCAGTCTGATTTCTAATCACTACGTCCTGCTCACAAGGCATGGTCACACTCCAGTTAATAGGTTTTAATTTGTTTTGATGAATTATCCAATCTCAGAAAAAAGTATTTCAATATGATGCTTTAAAGGAATTATACAGAATTTTGAAGCTCTGAGCCTTTCCCAGCAACTGTGTGCATAATAGTATGAACAGCGTCACCTTTAAATTGCTGTCTTAAATAAATCAGATCTGAAGGTGTTTCTAATCTTTCACACTCAGCTGTTGCAATCCAGTTGGTTTGTGGCTATCTGCTTTCTGCTATTAGTACCAGCTGCCAATTAATTCACTCAAGGTTGACCAGAACAAAAAGCACATAGTTCAATAATGCAGCACCCTTTTAAAACTTAAGTAAATGGTAAGTGCTTGCACTATTATCATTTGACTGTTCACATTTATTTTCTCGCTCTGGCTTCTCAGCTTCACCAAACTGCTTTATACCAGAAACTGCTCTGAAGTACATTGTTGCTTTATCATCTGTTTCTTTTGCATTTTATTTTAACTAATCCGGGTTTTTTAATTTATTTTAGATTCAATCACTCAGCATACAATATGTCCTATGGAAAACTACATTTTTCAGATGTGAGCTAACTCTAGAGTTTCCATATGGTTGTAAGGAAACGCGCCTAACTTGGATTCAACAATAAAATAAGCTGTGAAGGAAATTCCAAAGAAAATGCAAGTCACAGACTTATAAATACAGAGGAACAATTTCTGTATTTTTAATATTTGTGCAAGTGTTCATCTTGTGAAATTTTTAGGTTTTGAAATAAAGTACTTCCCTAATAAAAGTCATCTTCTTTTTGTTTATTTGTTGAAGACCTTTGGAATTAAAAGCTGAAGGAATCACTGTTCACTGGGAGGGAGTGGAATTTTCTAGTCTTCAAGCAAAGTTGGTCATGTTGCAGTGCAGTTAAAAGATGTGCACTCAGCGTGGGTGAGCTGTGTCTGGTGCAGTCAGCAGGAGCTGTGATCCCAGGGCAGATGCAGGAATCCTGTTGGCTTTTCTAGTCCAAGTGCCTCTGCACACACCTGAAGGGCCATGTTGCCACATCTCCACCACCATTGCCAAATACATTTCTTTGTAAAAGGATAAGGTTGCCCATGGTGCTCAACTCACACCTGCTGGTGTAAACTTGCATTTCTAAACTGAGTTTTCAAAAGTGAAACTCAGTAATTATGCTCAGATGTGTAGTTAAGGTATTGTTTTATTTCAATCCCTCTAATAGAATCTCAAAATGTGTCTACCTTACACCTAGGCTAAAACCACAGTTATTGACTTTGAGTTAAATGCATTTAGACAGCACGTCATTCAAATGCTAAAATCTGTTGAAAAGGGAACATACTATGAAATCCTTTAGGTATGCTTGCAAAATGTATGCAAATGCCTTACATGTTAAATTCCTCTTTAATCTGTAGATTTGTTTTTAGCAGGTACAAAGTGAGGTTTATACATAGAGTATGTTGCATAGCACCTGTTGCTCTATAGATGTCCAAGCTCCTTTAAAGATTTCCAAGTACCATACATCAAAATGATGTATCATGACAAGAGTAATGTTATCAAGTAATTTAAAGGCAGCTCAAAACTCACACCTTCCAAACTCAGTGTTCCCCTCAGAGTTCCCTCAGTGTACAAATTGCATTGTATAGTTGCTCTGTAAAATGTTAAATATACTTGTAATGGCAAAGCTCCACATTAAGATTCTTCTATGGAAAATTAAACTGATTTTATTTTCTGAAATGTAACTCAAAAGGTTAAGACCTCATTTTCAAGTGTTACATAGCTGGATTTGGTATGTAAACTATAAAATCTAATTTGCTGAGGTCTTTTCCTTGCTTAGTTTTCTGATTCGCAAATTTTTAACAGTGGAAAGGAAAAAGTAGGAGAAGTATGTTTGATATAAAACTAGGAAAAGTAGGAAAAGTACGTTTGATATAAAAACTGTTATGTTTGATACAAAATTTGGTAATCATGTCTGTCTACAAATTGTACAGATTATCATCAAAAGTATTTACCTGTTCAGCGCAGAGCACTGGTAACATATTATCACTCTTCAGCCTTTACCTTATGAACCCCCTTATTAAGAAGGCAGTTTCCAAGTATTATATAGTGAAATAAAAATACTTATATAGGTTGTGGCATGTGAACATATGGTTGCCAGTAAATAACAGAATCATTTGTTTGAATTACACTGCTTAACTTTGACTATAACAACCTCCTGGTTTTATTTTTTAGTAATTTCCTAAGTGTACTACCCATAAAAATCTGTCACTATTAATTTATAGAATATAGCACTCCAAATCAGCTTTCTCATAAATCTTCTTAAGATTAGTCTCAGCTATTTAAGTTGTAAATTCTTGGATCATCTTGTTGGTCTTTATTAGTCACACATGTAACAGACTTGACAGTGAAAAGTCCAATATCCTTTTTTTCTAAACTAAAAGGTTTCCAACAAAACAATCTGCCAATTTAGATAATTCCACCTTAAATTCTATGGTTGATAGAAATCCCTATCTATTGGCTCTTCTTGCAGAATTTCTAGTAGACAGGCAGATATAGCCAGCAGGAAATTGAATTCCAAATTCTGGTCTCACATTCCGGGCAATCACCCTGACTGATTGCTTTCCAAGAGTAGACCCAGCACCAAGAAGCATCAGTGATTCATGAGCAGTTTTGAGTTCTGAGATCTTTCCGACCTGCAGTGGTCAGTGACCATTCTGCCACAGTATGGCCATGGGCTCTCTCCTCTGCAAACAGGTACTGGACCTCCTTATTGGGAAGATCTACTTAACTTTAATTTCCTTTATTGCTTGCTACTTTCTTTTTCTTTTTTTTTGTTTTATTTTTTTTTAAGAGAGGTTGTCTCAACCTTACCTTTTTCATCCTGTAAGAATACTTTTGCCCTTCCTTTGTGAAAATGACTCAGCATAGCTCCTGTGTCTCCTCAGAGAGCTTCTGCTCCCCTGCTAAAGGCTCTTTAGCTCGATCCCATTAGTACAATTATAGGTCTTTCTAAGATAGCTTAATTTGATTAGGAATATGTTTAAACCAAAAAATATTGGAAAATCAAAAAAAGTATTATTCCTCTGTGAGATTCACATTAGCTGAGCTAATTTGTAAATGTAGTTTAACTCCTGGCACATTTTAAACTTGTTTTACTTTCATCAGTGCTATAGGTGGTACCAATTGGGTGCACAGACCACCAATATCCCTCCCAGCCTTCCTCTTCCAGTGATAAGAAGAGCTTTTACCACACTTTGCATAATTTAGCTGGGACTCACATTGGCAAATACACAAATACTGAGGACAAACACAGGCATGGCCTTGAAGAATGTGTTGCTTAAGCTGTGTCAGAATGGCAGCAAAATTGGTGTCCTCTTCAAACCATATATCCATTAAAAAATACCTTAGGAGCTCAAAACTTTCTTAGTTTCAGTGACTAATAATGTGAGACTGGCTAAGGATGTGTTTGAAAGAAAGAGTGCCAGTGATGTATGTGGATCTTACATCTCTTTTTCCTCTTTCTCCGTTTTTGTAATCAGTTTTAGATTGTAACTGCATTTGTGGTAAGTATATCTATACAGTAAAAAATCTCTAAATATTCACAGAGATCACAATATATGAACCATCTGGTATTGACATACTAAACTACAGATTTTTTGAGCTGGTTTTATGTTTCTGGATATCTTCCTGACACAACTGTAGTCACCTTTTGAAGATTGTTCCTTTCTAAATAAAAATAACTAATAAAAACTATTGCATCACTTGATCATCTGTTTATAGTTCCACTAAAATAAACTTGTGTTATATTAATTGACCTGTATAGAATGTAATTTAGGCACAACTGCATTATGTGCTTAAGTGTTACCAGCACATTCAGTGCTAGGAAGCTGCCAGCACACACACACACACACACACACACTCACACACACACACACACACACACTTTTTTTTTTTTTGGTGAAACCTTAGGGACTGTGAGGCAAAGGTGCTCTAAATTAGTCTTTGTGGGCAGGAACTGTGGCTGTGTGGAGCAGTGTTTCTAACACTTACAAAGCTTAAAGTTGAGGTATACCAGTAAGAATATCTAGAAAACTGATTAAACTAATTATTTTTTCCTCCAAAGAAACTCACAACAAAAAAAATTAAATATTTGCTCACACTGAAAACTGAAAAGAATTAACAAACCTCTGTCTGTGCCAGCAGCCATCTTTAATGACAGCTCTCATAAAATAAAACCAAATGTCTGTGGTCCTATCGCAATAAATGGGGTCTTAATTCTGATCTCCTTTTATTGCTTTATTTCAAAATTAGCTCTTTGCATGACAGGACCAAACAGCAAGCTCTGGCAGAGTATCACCTGTACTACAGCATCATGCAGCAGCTGATAACAGGATGGTTAAAAACTGCCAGTGGTAAAAAAATAACCACTGTTATCAGCACAGGTGTCTGCTGAGAGCTTTTGCTGGGACCTCACAAAGCAGGGCTCTCCTTCTGTTGATTCAGATGTGAACCAGCCTCTGATCACCCAGGAGTGGCTCAGGCTGCTGTGCACGACCAAGGGGTTCAGTAGCAGCCAGGTGTGATGCCAGACTGCACGTTTCCTTGAACATCCTTCAGAGAGGGGTTTGTGACACAGTGCTGGAGGCACAGCCCTCCCAGCCTGCCAGCACGTCCTCACCTTCCTCACTCCTGGGAACCTCCAGCCCTCACTGGCTGAACCTTCCTGCGACCTCTTCCGTGCTGCCTTGTGTTGTTTGCCTTGTAGCTTCTGCTGTCTGGAACGCACCTGAGCTGTGACTAGAGACAAAAAACTGCCACAGGGTGTTTATTTTCCAAGGGGATTTATCAGCGCCCACAATGTCGGTCACATTGTTTTAGAGATTTATTTAAAGGAAAAAAAAAAAGGGTGTGCCTATATGGGAGTTGCTGAAAGGATTGGTACCACAACTCCAGGCAGGTTTAGGCTTTGCTTGGGGTTTGTTTTTCCCTTCTTCATCACAGATTTTATGAAGCTATACACTCAGGGCTTTTAAGAAAGAAAAACCAGGTCTTTAGGAGGGAGAGTGCGAAGGCAGGCGGTTTCACAATATTATTGATGTAACATGTGCATGTGGCAGTCATGGCAGCTGAAGCTGAAACCTAGAAACTCTTCTACAAGTGGTTACTTTTTGCAGCACATAGATCTCTCTCAAGACCCTGCTTTTTCAGAACTTTAAATAATTAAAGAACTACACTTTTTAAAAATCAGAGGCGGAGATAGCTTCATGATTGAGAACTATAAAGGAGATGATCTCATCTCTAAATTATGTTTTTAGTTGTTGGATACAAGTTAGACTTGGATACAAGTTAAACTTGGATAAAAGTATAGGGAGAGGTAAAGAAGAAACATTTTCCAGATTTTCTGCTCTGGAGTGAAGCATTCCAGCTCATTCACTCAAACTGAAATTTGTCCAGGGGAAGTTTTACTAAGTAAGTAGTCCCATGGATCTAGATATAAGCCTAAATCCAAGATGATTTTTATGCATGCAATATGGAAATTGTCATGACTTTAAATGTTCTGTGAAACATATTGTGGATAAAACTAAACCAACTTTCAAAATTCCACATTTTACTTTTTAAATATTAAGTTAGGCAAACCCAAGATTTTGATCTTAACATTTGTGGGGAGGGCAAAGGTTTTAGTTCAAGAAATCAACAAATATGGACCTGCTCTGATTACAGCCTAATTCATATGAAAATCAAGACACTTGGGAACCCTGCTAAAAGCTTGCAGATACTTGACCTCTGTGAAGAGTCTGGCTGGTCCCTTTGCCACTTTTAATGTACACTTAAAGAAATCTGGTGCTCCTCCTCCTCCCCACCAATGACTGAATATATCTGAATAACTTGAAATTCACACCCACTTGAAATGCTGACTTGGGAATACACTTTTTTGGACACATGCTTCATCATATTTCAGCTGTACACAAAGATAAGCATTTTAGAAGTTGGAGGAAGAGCATTTCCTGCTACAGAAGAGGATTTATATTTTCCCTGACATTGCCCAGGCAACACAGGCTTGAATAAAAAATTGACGCTAAAAGCAGAGTTCTCTAGTCTGGGAATCAACACTGGTATTTTATTCCCAGCTACACTCAGTATCCTACTTGATGAAGAGAAGAATGTCCTTAAGTGCAGGGATGCTGAACATATTTTGATGACCCATATAGAAGCTATTAAAGGGCATAGCTGCAAATAAAAGAATTTGAAGTTATAGAACTTGAGATTCACTTTGCCCTGATTTTATCCAGCCTCTTCTCCTTCTGTGCTTTCTTGTCTTCTCATTTTCCTTGATGTCAGTGATATTTCACATATATTACATTTTAAGAGTGTTGTATGAGAGATAGAAACCCATAGTCTCTTAGCAATACTCTCTTGCACAGCATCACTGTGTTACAGAAACAGCCCCTCTCTTACAGAAACAGATCTCCTCCTCTGCCTTCCCATTTGGAATCTTTTGCAAAACTAGACCACAAGCAGTGAGATACACACAAACGATGAAGCTACAGAAGTCATGGGAGATCTGAGCCTGGATCTGCCCAGGCTAACAAGGGCCTTGTACCCAGGCCTTCAGTTCTCTGTATACCTTTATGACAGTTACTCATACCACTCAATTTGCTATCTATGCAATTTAGAGCATCTGAGTTAAAAGTGTAGGTAGGCACAAAGACAGCAGAAGCACAAAAACTCCTAACAAAGATTGTCTGAATATCCAATTGAAGTTTTCCAGGATATTATATCATTAATGAAGAGAGGTTTGTATCTTGGGAAGCTTTGTCTCATGCGTACATTAGAGAGCTAAAGGCCTAAGTAATCCAAAAGGTGACTGCCCATTGAATTTAAGAAAGTTTCATTACTTCCTGCCAACTAGCAGCATCTTCCTTTGCATTTCCAAGCACACACATATTCAGTTCTGTTCTCCCTTGTGTCTAAACTGATATAGAACATTTGAGAAGGTTCAAAAAAGGGCAGCAAAGTCAAACTTACAAAGTGCCCTCTGTATGAGAAAGGATTGCATAAACTGGGGAATCCCCTGCCCTCAAAAGAGATGGCCAAGAGGGCAGCGTTATTCTTCACACCACATAGAATCAAGCTTAGAGGATCTTGAAAGTTTATAAGGATTTAAAAACAACTGAGGTAGGAATTCTTGGAGTCTGGACAATCTTGCTGAATGGCATGGTGACTCCCTCAATCTTGATGGCACCAGTTCCAGGTGCTTCCTGGCCTTTTTGCTGCCAGGCAGTAATACAAGACACTATGCACCTTCCAAAACTAGCTGGAAGAGATGAGTATGATGATCTACAGTGGTCTGCAATACTGCAGAGAGACAACATGTGACAATGGCCCACGACATCCAGTCAGGGCAGCAGAGATGATGTTTGTTGTATCTGTGGCTGCGACAGTTCAAGGAAACCGATGGCACCAAAGTCTGCTATAGCTTCAGTTGTGACTGTCGTAGTCACAACCTGAAACAGTGTAGGTTGAATCTTAATCTTACCCATCCTAATTAACCATCACTTTTCCAACCCTGGAGGTGGAAGTCTGTATTCAAGTAATCTTAGCAATCCAACTTTGTGGCCCCACCAAATAGGGGGTATCTTCCTTCTATTTATGCTCCCCCTACACTGCTGAAAGACTGTGTTTTCAGTGTCAATAGCACAAACCTGTCTCTTTTCATGGGCCAGACTATGAAATGAGTACATAACCACAGGAAATGAGTAGCAAAGTGGTGAGCTCTGCCTACTTTCCTGGCACAGATGACATTTCTTTGTGGCATGCGGTGAGTGGGAGAACTTGCTCACTTACAAGGACTCCCAGTACAGCTGCCAACCCTCTCTATGTCTCATATTCCACTATTGATTATATCTAAAAAAATATCAGAATTCTTTCCAATGAATTATAGAATACTTTTAGAGTGTGAACTTATCAATAAATAACCAAAGACATAACTGATTTCAACTTGGTAACTTTTTGCTTTTGTATTTCTGACAGAACTAACTTCAGTTACTGAGGTAAGAAAATCTTCACTTTTTTCGAAGTAGGAACAAGTGCTCTGTTGTATTGTAACTAATACAATTTACAATCAGTGGTCTTATCTTTCTTTCATTTCTATCTTAGTAGCTGGACTCTGTATAACCAGCAATTCATTACGAAAATTGCTACTTTACTCCCTAGTAAGACAAAATATTCTTAAGATAGACTTCCAGCTCCCAACATAGAGAAAAAAATGGTGTACAAATGTCCAATCCCAAGTTATACAAGGAAAGTACAAATACAGGGGTCTCTCAGGAAAACTGGATGTTGCAAATCGAGTGTGGGAAAATGCTGAGAGCTTCAGGTCATGGCTGACATTTAAACTCAACACCTCTGCTTCTGCATTGCTATTACTGGTAGTCAGTGACGTAAAACACTGCTTTGCTATGGGTTTGATATTGAGATAATCTGTACAACAAGCCACCAAATCCAGCCATATTTACAGACTTAATTAATTCTTTCTGCAGAATATCAATATGGGTACCTAGAGGCAATGTTTGTTTTTAGCTTGCAGAGCTGTGCCCTTTTGCATGACCTGCACAAGGAAAGTATTAATATCTGCCTCTTCACAAGTGATTTCTGTGCCAATATTATTGCCCATCATTCAGCTAACTGAATACCTGAAAACTGATAGCTAAATTTTATAAGTTAGAAAATTCAGAGAGAAGCTTTATTTATATTTATTTATATATGAAGTATGGATACTTCATTTCTGCTGCACCAGAGAGGGTCAGAGGCTCTTTATCACTGACCTGTGGTCTCTTACATAAAGGGAGAGGGCTACATTAGAACTGAATCAGCACAGGCCCTTTCTATCCACTGCTCCTGCAGAACAGTCTGGTGGGTCATGGACAAATGATGCTATTTATTTTACATCCTGTTTTGGTTTGGGTTTTTTAAATTATTTTGCTGTAAAACAGTTTTCTGTCTTTTAGGGAAAGCAAATGACCTCAACTCTTGATGAATTTGTGATTTCAAAGAAGGGAGGCACATTGTAATAAGATAAATAAGTTTGAAAACCCCCTTTAGAAACATCCAGGATTGTCATAGAAAACTCTTGAGTAATGTACATGTGGCTGCTAACAAGGCTGTAAATGGCTGTACTGCTGCCAATAAAGGATGCCATCTGCTAAGACTGTCTGTTAAAACAGAAGTTTATTTGCAACCTTTGAAGTCTGGAGGTTTGGTTTGGTTTTGGTTTTTTTTTTTTTCTTTGTTTTGTTCTTTGGGGTGTTTTTTGTTGTTGTTGTTCGGTTTTGGGGGGTTTTTTTGTTTGTTTGTTTCTCTGGGTTTTTTTTTTCCTGTGGGATGTTGCTGAACCATTGAGAAAATCACAGCAGTGTTAATAAAATTATTTATGGAGTTATCAAAATGCCAGTTGTGATCAATTAGATCCTCAACTCAACTCACTCCTTTTAATTGGGTTTTGGCTTTGTCAAACCCACTTTACCTCAGGTTTGGTCATCAGCCCTTCATACCATGAAGGGTAGTTAAGGCATGAGTGCACAAAGTTGAGCTCTAGAGCTTTCTTCTTTCAACGGTGAAGGCTGTGGTGTGACCTTGGGGAGTTATTCTGGGTGCTCATCAGCATGAAATTGCAGTGTCACCTACAAAACCTCTTATACCTGAAGAGGGAGGAGGGGGAAGAAAAGGATACCTTACTTCCAACGATATTTTTAGTCCAAGAAACCTTTTTGTATGATCCATTGTGGGTCAATACAGAAATCTAGCCAAGCTGGGGAAATCAGGTTTAGATAACAGAAGAACAAGCAGGTAGTTTGTACGTGTTTGCTTGTACACCCCATGTTTCTATTCACAGAGACTGCAGGCAGAAGGTAGGGCAATCCAGACACCCACAAGTGCTTGTCCAAAAGGCTGGAAGGACCAACAAAAGCACTAGCAAACAGAAATCCATGTTAAGCAAGAATTTACTGCCTATCTGATTAGTGGCATCACCACACAGCAGCTCTTTGCTGACCCTAAAATCATGGCAAACAGCAAGCAATACAAGCTTTAAAGACACTAGCACAAATTTCAGCATTAGGCAGGGCCAAAGAGAAGCACAGCTTAGAGCAAAAGTAACAGAACCCTCTTTGAAATGAGACATTTAAATCCACTATTCAAAGAAAAGTGAGTTTTTTCTGAAGATACTAAGATACTTCTTTCAACACTTGAAATAATCCATTTATCAGTGATACTAATTGAAAGATACTCTAGTCAGGCAGAGGAAAAAGTGTTGGATGATAGGATAATTTAAAAAAAAAAAAAAAAAAAAAAAAAATAATAATAATAATAATAATAATAATAATAATAATAATAATAATGCTTTGTGGTGTTTGGTTTGGGGAGTTTTAAAACCAGACAAGTGTTGGTTTTTCACACTTCATCAGAGAAGCACAGCAGTGGGGAGCAAACATCATTGGGATTTCATGTCTGACATTACGCAGGTTACAGTAATAAAAGCTTACCCTTAAATTAGTTACATTAACAGTGTTGATATGATATTTCTGTTCTAATGAGCTGCATTTCAGCATTTTTCTCATGTTATACAGGACATTTTTGGTCAGTTTGCATCTGCTAGTTTTGTTCAACTGTGAGTAAAGAGATATTCCTATAGAGTTTCTTTAACTGCTTCAGGCTTGGTCCAGACAATTCTGACAAAAACAGGAAAAGCTTTGGAGATGGTTTATTTTTTACATGTAGTCAGTCACCAAGGTGCTGTGAGGACGGGAAGCCCCAGCCAGCCCAAGGAACCATCCCTGCAGCCCAGCCCACCACCATCTGCACGGAGGTGATCCCAGCTGCTAGAGCTGCTGAGGCAGCATGGCCAGAATGCACAAAATAATGCCCCTGGTGATACCTGCTGCCTCCCTCCTGAGCTGACTGAAGAAAAGGCTCATGCACAGACTCCACGGATTTAAAGCATAGATTTGACACCCCAAAGCAGGCAGAGACAGCAGCTCTAACGCACAGGGATTCCCCTAACAGGCAGGCTGGGGAAGCCTGTGGCAATGGAAGACTCTAACTTGTGTCAGCAGCCACAGCCAAAGAGTGAGCATGCATGTCCCTACACCCTCTGGCCCTGGGCTGAGTCCGCAGGTGCCACAGGGCCCTTCCTGTTTGCACAATATGGGGTGTGCGTTTCTCTGGCTGGTGTTTCCACCGCATCTTTGATTCCTCCTAGCTTTCATCAGTCTCAGCCAGCCCCATCCTCTGCTCAGTCTCATTTAAGCTAACTGATGGATAAGAAGCATATGCAACTTTTTCAATAAGATTTCTGACTTCACCCTTTTAACCCAGAGAATAACTATAAATAGTTTATAATGTCTGGGATTTCCACAGCCTAAGTGCAGCTATAAATAGTTCTAAACATTTTCCCACTTCATGCTTTTGAAAAGAACATTCTCCACTTCCTTTCTTGGAGAACCCCTGGGAATAGCGCTAGATCACAGCTCAGAAAATATGTATATTGGGAGAGTTCAGCAAGACGGAGCTACAGCAGCTCTCGGGCTGATTTCGCGTCAGGAAAGGGTCAGGCGTCCTTCGCCAGGAGTTCATGTCCGTGACGCCCCAGGAGCCGACTGCGGTCGGTCCGTGCCTGCTCAGCCCCCGGTTCGCGGGGCTGCTGCTGCCGCTCCGCTCCCTGCCGCGCTTACGTGCGGGACGTGCGCGCTCGGCGGGCGCTGTCTGAAACACCAGAGCAGGACACGTCCCTTCGCTCCGCACTCACGCACGGGCTGCAGCGGCCCCCGCTCGGAGCAGCCGGTCCGCGGCGAACCGCCGACGGCCCGGAGCGGCGGGAAGGGGCCGGGATGGGCCGGGATAGGCCGGGAATGGGCCGGGAATGGCGGGCCTGGAGTGGCGCCCCCTGCCGCCCGCCCGCCCGCGGGGCCGCTGCTCGAGCAGGAGGCGGCGGCGGCCGAGAGCGGAATTCCCGCTTCGGCCCAGAGCAAGCTCGCTCTGAAACGAGTTCGGTACCGGAAAGCTGATGACAAGAAGTGTGTGTGGGGGGGGAGCTGACCTAAATTATGTTCTGCCATTCCGTCCTTCATTTCCTCTATCTTGCCTTTTTTATTTCACCTTAAACCACCATGCTGCTATCACTTTAAAAGCTCTAAAATGTCCGATATCTATTTTACCACGATATTAAGATATTTTAAGCTGATGATGAGAAAAGACTAGAATTTATCACTACAGAAGATGATAAATTATTTGCTCAGGGACACTAGATCAGGTACCTCCTAATGAACAGGCATTTGCAAGACACAGCTACAGGGAATATCTTCACACAGAAATTTTGGGAGTGCAGGGAGTAAGACAGCTCCGTCGACAGACCCAGACCATTTATTCTAGGTAGCCCAGAAAAATGTTCATGTGAAAAATATGAAAACAGAAAATACATTATGCCATTATATCTTTTTAAAGTAAAGAGAAATTTGATGAGATGATTTTGTGCATGGCTTCATGTCTACAGAAAACTAGATGAGCAGTAATGAAAGACCAGTTTCAAAACAAACATTTTTAAATTCGGCCCAGGAACTGGCAGAGATGTTGGGTTCCTAATATTAGATGGCAAGACTTTCTGTAAACAAGGAGCATGAGAAGAGAAAGCCCTAACCCCATAGGACTCCAGCAACTCAGAGAACCTCCATAGTATAAGGTGTATAGTGTGTGATTCCTAATACTAAGGGCACAGTGAAATTGGTTAGCACAAATGAAAACAAACTGAGATGCTTGCAGGAATTCATATTTGCTTTCTTTTGACACTTTAAATAAAAATAGCTTTAAATTTGTATCCATGCAGTAGCAAATTTATATACAAAATGAATGCAAATTGACTGTGATATATGCAAGACCAAAATGCTGATTCCTTTAAAAAAGCCGATGTTTCCACAAGTATTACTATCACAGCCTGTT
Source organism: Haemorhous mexicanus (assembly GCF_027477595.1). Lineage (NCBI taxonomy): Eukaryota > Metazoa > Chordata > Aves > Passeriformes > Fringillidae > Haemorhous > Haemorhous mexicanus. The sequence goes on along the minus strand of NC_082343.1, from coordinate 95,008,422 downwards.
CACAGATTTGTTACATGGTATGCAAACTCGGCACCCACTTAAAGCTTGTACACTGAATGAAGCATGGCTCACTTCAAAAATACCTCCTTTTTACATTGACTCAATTTTAGTTGGTCCAGATAAAGAGGCTGTTGAGATAATGGAAAATTCCTCATCACAGAGAAGATCTGACTGTGCACAGGGAAAGAGAGCTTTCTGCACAGCCACCTCTCACAACATCTTGGAAGACTTCAGTAGTTTCACATTGGGGAGGGGACTGGATATTTCCTTTTCTCAAACCCATTGCAGACAGAATGTGGGAATATAGCAAACCTTTGTATCACAGCTGATCTGCCAAAAAAAACCCATGTCATACAATCAGTCAGTGCTCTATAGCCTACTTAGAAATGCTCTACACATCACAGATTACCTCTATACAAAGACAATCCTGATCTCTCTATATAGTGGCCAGCATGTACTCTCATTCAGGGTATTTTTGAATGAGAATTGAGATGCCTATACCAGCAGATCAGTAAAATGATTCTGCTGTTATGACAGTAGGAACATAAGCCCAAACAAAGGTAAAGAAATAACCACAGTTTTGACATACAACACTCCTTCCTTGGAAAGAACACTAAGAATGCAACCAAAAGTACAGTGCCCTTGAAGTTATGCAGAGTAATCCCAGGAGTTTCTGTGAAGTCAAAAGAAAAGAAAAAAAAAGAATTTTTACAGCTTCTGTCTTATTGTCACAAAGTATTCTGTAAGCACTCCTGCTCCTTGGCCCAGTTTCTTCTCTTTCCAACCTTGTTTTTCAAGTGGAGCTCCTTTACCAGCAAGTATTCATTTGAATAGTCATAGTATGAGCCACAGCCTCTGAACTGGCAATTTCATTCCTCTCCCTTCTGTGCATGTTTTTCTTCTGCAGGTCCCTGTCTCTGTAGGATATAATGCAACTCACTCAAATGGATTAAACTCAAAATGCTACTCCCATTTGCACAGAGCGAGCTCTTACAGAACCCAAAAGCCAAACGCATGTTTTCCAAGCAGAAGCAATACGCTACAAGGGCTTGCTTCAAGATTCAGGCCTTAACACTATTCTAGGTAAGATCTACTACATAGCTGAATGTGGAAGTAAGCTGAGATAGGAAAAAGTTAAATTATCAAGCTGAAATGTTATTCAAATATCATGAATTAAAAGCTCCAGCCTAGCTGCAAAGAATTAAAAAGGGCACAAGCTTGGCAATGCTCCTAAGGCAGGAAAAGCAATGTTTAGAGAGAAAGAAATCTTTGTTTGAATGCAAAAAAGGAAACTAAAACTGGCAAAATGGAGCAAAGAAAATGTATCTGGGTGACTGCAAACTAACAGAATGCAAACCTCCCTCAATACAAGGAGAATTTCCACAAATTTCAGCAGGGCCGCTGTCAAAAATCTCATCATCTAATATAGTCAAGGTGAAATCCCAGAAATTTCATAGGCTACTTTTAAAAGAGAGTTTAATTTGTAGTTGCTTCTGTCACATCTCATTCTCTTCTGTTTCAGACTCCAAGGGACAAAGGTCAGTTGCTTCTTCCATACCCATCTTTGTTGTAAGAAATGCTGAGAACTCAAATCCTCTCCTGTTGTCAGCAACAGTGCACCTGCTGATAATTTCAGTAAAATGGGAACATGGACACCAGACTCTGTGGAAAATCCTCAGCAAGTGGGAAGGAGCCTGAACTTGTTGCCTCTTCAAAAGGAACCATCAGCCAGAGGAGTGAGATTACACCAAATCGGTGTGATGGCTGACAGTTGCCAAAAAAGGGAGGTCCCAGCACCCCCTCTGAAGGGGACCCAATCCAGTATGGGAACATGGAGCTAGATCAGCTTGCTGATTGGGGAGAATAATTAGCCTTTGTTTCTTGTTTCAACAGGTTAATCTTCTGCTTGAATCATCTAAAGGAATCGTCTTGTAGAATCATCTGCTTGATTGACTTGTGGTCACAACTAAATCCCAGCTCAGGGAAGCAGTGTGTGAGCACAGGGCTGTGGGGAAAGGACCTGCTCCAGACCCAGCTTATATTGTGAAATTTCGCCATAAGAAAAGCATGATCAGAATCCTCAGCATTAGACTGCAAAGGACAAAAATGAGAGTGTCTACACAGTGCAATTAATGAGATGAATGAGCATCCATTCTCCTAAATGGCAAGCCTGCCATTGAAAATTAGGTGGGGAAAATCAATACAATTTCTTGGAGGTTTATATTGCTTCGAGTGCATTTATCCTCACCCTGGCAGTGAGAAAGTCTCCATGAAAGATTGTGGAGGAGGGATGTGTGCTGCACTGGAGCTGCAAAGTCCTTTGAACCTGCTGGTTCATGGGGTAGACAGGGCAGAGAGGTGAGGTAAGCCCTGAAGGGAGCAGGCAGCTGACATGGTGATCTCTCAACTCCACAAAGCCCCTGGAAGGGTGGCTGTAACCTCAGTTCTTCAGTGGGTTTACTCTGGCCACCATATCATTGCCAGCCAACTCACAGTGTCCCTGGCAGGGTAGCACTAATAATAACTGAACTACAGCAAATGTCATCACTTCCCACAGCCCCTTCCCTGCTAAGCCAGGCACTCAGAGCTTCAGCCCAACAGGGAAAAAGGGACATTCCTCACCCAGTGTGAATACAATCAAAACATGTCACAGCACTTCTAATTAAATCCTACTTAAAATTATTGCCTCTGTAGAATCGCCTGCAAGGAAAAAGCCCCAGAATAACTCAGTTACCATGTAGTTCAATTCACCATTGTTGTCTGTGACCAATGCCAAACACGTCCGAGAAAAGGCCATCACTGACATAAATTCCTGCAATAGTATGAACAAGCAGAAACCTCTTCCTGACTGCACCTGGGATTTGGCCAATGATACATTAACAACCTTTGTCATTTTCTTGTAGGTAGTGTAACCACAGAGGCTTTCTGTATTGAGATAATTAGGACTTTGGAGATTCCCTAAACAAGTTCCCACGAGAAAAGAGGTTCTGGGTAAGGTTTCAGGTAAATTGCTCAGGCCGGAATATGATTACAGTATCTCTTGCAGTGACAGAGAGTTAAAAATCACAACGTAATATTGGAAATGGATCCCTTCAGCTGCAAATGAGATATTATGTGATCAGCTGATATTTGTTTCTTTATATCTTCAAAGCCAAGCTAGATGAATGTTATCCATCTTCTGTGCTGGCACTGACTGATAAAACATTTTGGAAATTATCTGTTCATCCACCTATATGCTTATTACAACAGAAGGATGGAAATTTAACTGCATTCATGACTTTCATTGACTTTTATTTTTCCTTATGAATCTGACTTTAGTTTTACAGGACTGGATTCTGTGAAACTAAGGAGTACACTTGTGCTGCTGCATGGGAAATGTCTTGTTTTTAATGAGTTGCCAACTTAATGACCTGTGGGATTTCAAAGTTCCTTTTTTGTTTTAAAGGAAATGATTAATATATATTCTGTCTTTAATTATAGTGTTATCATTGTGTGAAAGGAATTCCATTCATTCTTTTCTTCATTTAAATGTCTTACATTTGTGAATGTTAGGCAACATATTCTCCTAAAAGTTCTGTCTGCAAAATAGAGGCATAATATTATTCACGTTCAAATATGAGAGTAATGTAAGTATTGGTATTCCTCAGTTTATGGCAGAATATTTTGATTCTTACTTTAAAAGGATAGACAAGTTATTTAAATAATTGCTTGACTAAAATAAAATTAATTTATATGGAAAGAAATGCATGGCTTCAAGTACTTATTAATGTAATATTGCTCCTTTTTTTTTTTTTACCAAAAGAATGTTACAAAACAGGAAATGTTACGCGTATATTTTTGTTGATTCTGTAAATGGCTACTATAGCCCACTAGCAAATGTCCTAGGATAAATTTGGATAATTGGTAGTTACACTTTAGAAAGCAAATCTTAATCCTGCTGCTCTGTCTGTATAATCTAAGAACTTTCTACTAACTCTGAAATTATTTATGACTTCTGTCTCCTGTTTTTGCCCCATGTAATTGGAGATCAGGGTTTTAGGGTTTTCAGGAGCTTTTGTATGTACTGAATACAAATCCCATCCCTGTGACTCAGATATTTTGATCCTTTGGTTATCAGCCAGATATTTTTCAACAACCTGTAAATCTCTGGAAATAAACACTTTTGTCTGATTTTTTCCTTATACATAAGGAGAGTCTGGTTTTGTAAAATTGTGATTTAGAAAAACCTTTTAGGGTGTACACCACCGCTCCACACAGATGCAGAACACCTTTCTCCCACTACCTACTCAGCTTTCGTGCTCCACACCAGACACCACACCAGGTGCTCTGACCAGGTATCCCTAATTTGGTTTCCCAAATGGTCTGGCCTAGTATCAAGATCCATGCCTTAATATGGATCACAATGTCAAGACAGACTTATTGTACGACACCAGAAACTTTTTCTTTCACATATGTCTGAAAACTATTTCTTTGGGGTTTTGAGTAGTCCCCAGACCTTTTAAAAACATGTGAAACCTTGTTCACAGCTCCTTAAATGCACCTCTCCATCCTACCAGAGACAACTGGCTCTTCCCCCAGCAGCACCACCACCAAAAAGGGAACACAGACTAGGAAAGAACTATCTGGGTCATCAAATCCCAGCTGTCTGCTACTTCAGGACTATGTCATAATCCATTTATAAAGTTACCAAGCTCCATCTTAAAACTACTTAGGCTTTGTTGTCTCCCTGAACCTGTTAGGAAGACCTCATTCACAAGTGATAAGCTTCTGCCATATAACAGAATTACCTAATATTAATCTTTGAGTGCATTGACTTGCATTTTGCATAATTACATTTTATCCCACTTCCATTTCTCCAGTTCTCATCTACCCTTTAACCTTCAGTGTTTTGCCTTTACAGAGCTGCATTGGGAAGGATGTCATTTTAAGACATTTATTTGATACACAAGAACTGCATTATCGTTCTGCTGATAAAGAGAAAAGGCTCTACTTTCCTAGCAAGGTTAGAGGTCACTTCCTAGCATGACCTTCTTGTTAGCTCAGAAGTAAAAACATGTACTCATTCTGTAAAGGAGAGTGCTGGTGTCTTCTGCTAGAAGTGAAGTGCAACGTTAAATCACAATAATACCTCACCCCAGGATTATGCAAGGAATATTGAGGGTAATTTTCACAAATTGTGTTATTGTGTAGACAAAAAGAATTCCACTATATTAACAAAAAATTATAACTTAGCATATTAATGTAAGAATCAGTATAGTTAGGAAATACTTAGAAAAAGAACTGGTAAAGCAGACCAGATAAAAATGTAAGTAAGGAAGAAGATAAAAGTAAGTAATAAAGAAGATAAAAATATAAGTAAGGCTAATTTTCTGCAGCTTTCCCTCAGTTGTGTTTCTGAAAACTCTGCCTCCAGCTGTCAGCCATATCAAAATGAGCATGACAAGCAACTGAACAGGAATGGTGACTTTATTTCTCTATAAGTAAGCATGGAGCTTTGATAATAATTTCACTGTGCCTACACATGAACCAGCACACCCCAGGCACTAGCCTGCTGGGCCATTGCTGTCAGCTGTTTCTAGTTCCTCTGTCCTCATCAGCTTCCCAGCATTGTGCCACTGAGAAAGAACAATAGCACACATCTACTTTTTTGTTGCAAAGTCATTAAAGAAACCATTTAAGAGTATCAGTCTCAAGATCAGTCTATGAGGAACTCTGAATTCACACTAGTTCTCTTTTCTCTTAGGCCAGTTCCTCACCTTGCCTGCAGTTCTAATGCTGATCTTCAGGTTCCCACCTTAATTACTAATTTTCCATTTGGCACTGTATCGAGTCTTCTAGAGAAGATGATAAATTTTATTGCAATTTTTCAGTTATCTTACTAAAGAATATGAAAATCAAATTTGCACTTTATCCTCTTTGACAGCAATTTTAGTCTCTTTAGTATTTTTTCCACAAAAAATATTTTTAAGTCCTGTGAAGTCAGACTGAAAGACTATCTAGAATACTCCTCCTAAATATAGCATGTTTTGATATAATTGAAACCTTGCAAGCTGCAGAATCAATGTAATCTGTTTTTTTCATGCACACAGCATATTTTGCCTATTCTCAGTAGACCATGAAAGCACTCCTGGTAGATGAGCAGTAATTTAAAAAGTCAATAAATTCCTCCATTCAGGCATTTCAAGTAGGTTAATGTAAATGAATGCATTTTATATTGCTCAAGGAAGAACTGGATAATTTGCATTTACTCTGGATTATATTAGCAATCCCTCTTGTACCAGTGTGACATCTCCCTGCAGGCCCCTTTGGAATAAGAACATAATTTCTGTAGCCTGTGATGTTGATTCCCAGCTCTGTTTCTAACTTCTCCTCCCCAGAACTCTGAACAGAATGTTACGTGTGAGGGGAGGAGCTAGATGTATGTCACAAAGAGTAAATCTACAGCATATTATGTCCTCACTTTTACAGTCCACAGGGTATATGGGAGACTGTCCTTCCTTAGGATAGTGCAGCCACCTTTGAAACAATATTGTTCTTTCTTTTTTTTTTTTTAATATACTATTCCTTTTGAAAAGTCTACTCAGGTAAAATACTAGTGGTGCTGGGTTTATTGCTTTGATCCAGAGGGTTTTTGGTGATCACACCTGGTTTATAATTTTCATTCTCCCTTTATGGCTACTTGGTTCTTATCTCTCTAAGCAAAAAACATTTGTAAAACATTAAATAACTATTCTGTTCTGCTCTGCTTAGGGAAGGTTTTCAAACTTGAGCTTTAACATGAAGCTTACAGAACAGGGAGAGTCAAGAAAAAAGTAATATGAGAAGAGATTTAGAAATTGTGGCATAGAAAAAAGAGATTAATGAAATTTTAGATTTACTTGCTCCTGGATAAAGAAGACTGGAGAGACTTAGGGTAGAAATCTCATAATAAACTTCATGCAGGATGTAAAAGACTAGCTAGGTGTAAGTCATAGAATATTTAGAGTTCTAAAGGCTCATCAAGTCCAACTCCGGGCCCTGCACAGCACCATCCCCAAGAGTCTCACCATGTGCCTGAGGGCACTGTTCAAACACTTTTTGAACTCTGTCAGGCTGTGCTGTGGCCACTGCCCTGGGGAGCTGTTCCAATGCCCAAGCAGCCTCTGGATGAAGAACCTTTTTCTGATATCTAGCCTAAATCTCCCCTGACACAACTTCAGGCCATTCCCTTGGGTCCTGTCACTGTCACCACAGACAACAGATCAGTGTTTGCCCCTCCTCTTCTCCTCACAAGGAGCTGTAACTGCAGTGAGGAGTTTCCACTCAGTCTCCTCCAGGCTGAACAGACCAAGTGACCTCAGCTGCTCTTCATATGGCTTCTCCTCAAGGCCCTTTACCATCTTTGTTGCCCTCCTTTGGATGCTGTCAAATAGCTCAAAACCCTTCTCATATTGTGATCCCCAAAAGTGCACACAGGACTCGGAGGTGAGGCCACACAAGTGCAGAGTGGGACAATCACCTCCCTCAACCTGATTCCTGATGCACACCAGATATTTGAGCTTTACTTAATGCAAGGGACTTGAAGTTGATAATCTTCTGAAATGCGTCATTTTGCATTTCTACGCTTTTGTCTCAAGACAGAAAGTTATTGCCAAAGTCACCAACAGGCATTTTAGGCCTGGCAATTTCACCATCAGTGTCTTTGGGCATTGAGATGGTAGTTTCATGAATATATCTCCATATTTTATTTTTATTTCTCCTAGTAGTTCTTCGCAGGATACAGGGATAAAATCGGCCTATAGTCAAGGAGTGGGAAACCCTCTGTCCTGTTACATCCACTCATCCACAAATTAAAGGTGAACATAACATAGAATTGTGACTTTGCATGTGTGTATCTTCTATGATACAGGGTAAGAGTATCACCTACTCCTTGCAGGGAAGAGGAGTTGGTAGAGTGAGGATCAGCCAACTACTTCTACCTGTGATCTTACACGGATGTCTCATCTGTAGGCAAATGGCTTGAGCACTGTCTCCAGTGTTCTGAGACTGGAAACTATGACAAAATTATTGTGGGAGGCAGCAAAAGGACTAACTAACTACTGTGTCTCTCTTCATAGTTCTCTCTTTTTACATAGTTTATTGCTTTTTAAGTAGAGGGCTGTACTTCTCTTTGTCTTGTACAATGCACCAGCATTAAAGTAAAATAGTCCTGCTCTGAAAAGTTCAATAGAGAAGGATAACTTTGCTTTGCAAAAAAATTCTGTTGCTTCATAATATAATGTCCTTCTGTTGGGAACAATACCCTATTAAAAAAAAAAAGGTGTGAAAGTGCAGCTCCAGGGAACTGGAGGTGGTCTGCCCCAGAGCCGTGAGCAATGGGAGTTCCTGCACAGCAGGCTGTCCCACAGCTGTAGACACTGAGAGCTCCAGCTATCAAGGAAGAATGAGTCTGGAAGCCCTGAGAGCCACAACTCCCAGCACTTCCCAGATCTTTGCCAAGGATCCAGGTCAGCAAGCTGTCAGGAAGCTGAGGAGAGTTCTCATTGAAACACTAGATTTTGATGAGTCAGCAAATGCTCAATTAAAAACATGTCAGAATTTTTCCAACCAGCTCTACTGACAATCTAAACAAATAAAGGGTGTTGGGAGGAAATATTATCCTTATTTTACACCAAGGGGACTGAGGCACAGAGATACAATGTCAGGTCTGCAGTCCAGAGGCAAACTTAGATTTCATGTCAACCCTTGATCACAAGAGTCTTTTTACTCTAAACTTAATTTGCCATTACAATGACCTTGTGAGATAAGTATTACTTTAATTATATAAATGGGAAACCAAAATAACTTGTACAACAGCCTGTGTCTTGAACCCAATGTTCCTAAAGCTGCAGAACTTCAGTAGCAAGCCTGCCTGTTTCTTTTGTGGACAAGGTACACAGATAAGACACAGTCAGATGCAGACAACCTTGCAGCAAATTCCTACAGCAAAATACTCCCATACCACAGTCTTCTTATACTGAAGCCATACTGCTAATGTAAAAATGTTGGTTTACTATGACTAAAACCCTTGTGGGTGGTTGTGGGTAGTATAGAACTAAAACTTTAGATAGAAGGAGGTAACTAATTCTTCCCTAAACACTCATAAATACAGTTCAACTGGTATTCCTAGTTCTGCTAAACACAAACAGCTCTATCTGTGTCTAGGCACACCACATTAATTCTCTTCTCAGGTCTTTCATTATCCCAGGTTTCTCTATATAAATATTAACTCATCCTTCAGCTGGGTTTACACTGTGAACACAGCCCTAATTGCAGGGAAGAACTGTAGCATTACCTGGTATCAAAGTCTGTTTTTAGTAATAGATTTTCATTTCAAATTTCAAACAGCTTGTCTTTGTTGTCTTGTCCCTGCTTATTTTAAAATTGAGGGTTGAAATTTCCTAAACTGCATTATTTTAGGGACTATAGCTATAGAAAATCTGCTATTCTGCTACGCTGCTCGTAATCCTTTTAATTTTTACTACTTTTGCCCTTAGAGCAGAGATTTGTTTGATAAGGTCATGAGTAGCATTTGAGCTACAGACACAACCTCTTCTCCTACTGTGAAAATTGGCTCAAACTTGGCAAAGCCACAAACCTCTGATAAATCTGTTTGTAACTGCTTAATACAGAACCCAAGTTTACCAGCTGAAATGCACAAACCTGGCTCACTGAACAGACTGTATGGATCCTTTCCTTCCTGAGAGACAACATGCTTTGGCCCCTTCAGGCCATCCAAGGACCAGATGGGGGGCCACAGTACTTTATTTTGCCATTCTCTCAGTGCTGTCCCTGCCTGCACCCAAGTGCCACAGAGGCAGAGGCCACCCAAGTTACACACAAGGGGACTGAGAGCTTGACCAAATGAGGGGGGGAAAGGCCAAGCCAGAACTGCTGGTCTAGGGTGAAGCTGTGGCTGAGAATTGTTGAGGTCACTGGACTGTGACCAAGTAGGCAGGAAGTAAAAATTAGGATTGCTCTGGCAAAGAGAATTTGACATAAAGAAGAGTGGATAACAGGACTAGGAGCTCTCAGGGGGAATTAGGAGCAAACCAGGATTCACTAGGAAAAAAAAGAGATGGACATTGTGTGAGAAATGTGAATGGGATGCACAGAGTAATGGGAGTAGAATTAGTTAGGCTTGCTTGGGAAAGAGATTGGAAAAAAATATGTGGAGACAGAGCTGAGAACCAAAGGATGTATTTTGGAAAAGAATTTGATGGGTCAAGACTGGAAACAGAGGAAAGAGAAAACTTGGAGGCAGGTGAAAGATGATAGTGATGCAGCTTGATGCGAGTGTGTGCTCCTTAAAACTCTTGTTTCCTCCACAATCTGCAGAGTCTTTAAAATCACCATATCTGTGGTGTTAGCAGATGTGTTCTAGAACCATTGGAAAAAATGTGCTTCTCCTCATTTACTAGTTTGGTTTATTAAACGATGACATATTATACTAGACATGTATCAGAGATTCTGCAAGGTATTTTTATGGATAAATCTTATGAGTGAACATATAATCTCTCGTTAAGAAAACAGATTGCCTAAAGGGGATGTTATGGAGATCTTTCAAAATCATGAGTGGAATTGTCTTTTTAAAAAGAGAGTGGAAAGGGGATTCCTGTGTCTCTCAATACAAGCTCTAAGGTAAATAAAATGAAATTACAATGAGGCAGGTCCAAAACAAAAGGAGATTCTACTGCTTGTCACACAGACTGCAGTGTGGCTAAAAGCTAATACAGGTAAAGGGAAAAATGGGTAGAAATCTGTTGGTGAATTAGACCTGCCTCCAGACCCTGAACCACAAAAGGGGATTTGGAGAAAGCTGAGAGAGCTTGGAAGAAGCTTGCCACATCCTTATTTCATCTGTACCTGCCATTCTTACTGATTTGTAGAGGCAAAAAATAACTAAATCCATAAGAAGGAATCTCCTGGGAGACAGAGAAGAGCTGAAACCTGCCTCAATTAGTGCACAGCTGAACTTGTTTCCCTATCAGTGCAAGGGCATGATGCAGAAGACTGTGTAAATCCCACCATAAACACAACCATGCCCAGTGCCACCCAGAAAACACCCTCAAGAACTATCTCAGAATACAAGCTGGCCCAATGTGATTCCTCCTTTTCTGGTGGTAAGAGACATCCTTTCTGGGCAGGACCTGAAGGTAAGGAATGGAATGAGTGTAGCACAGACATGTAGACATGTTGTACAGGTGGACCAGTCAGATGTTGTGCAGCCTTATGTTCTGTGTGAGGGGAGCCAGGGTGTCCAGTGGGGCAGAGGAACCAGAAGAAGTCCCGCAAGGACAGAATCAAGGATGGAGAAGAACTACTACATTTTTCACCTGAGGCTAGAGAAGATTGCAAGATTCAAGGAAGCCTTCATTTCCATGGGCAAATGCAGACAGATGCAGAAGGTCATGGCCATTGTTAGAAAAAGGCATGCATCTAGAGGACCTGTAATCAAAACTTTAGACAAGTCTACTTGTCTAAACTACTCTAGTTATTTTTTTATGTTACATTAAAAAATTACTACAAAAATGCACCTTCAACATGAGAGATGTTCATTACTCTTGCCCTGCAGGTCACCTCCCTCAATGATGGGAGGTATGAATTTGACACCCTCAACAAACTGAATCCATGTCTAATCCAGACCCTGGAAGTCTGTTAGTATCTTCTCTAGCCACATTTTAAAAAGTGTGTTACCAAACTTTGTAACACATTGTGGGTCTCAATCAGACACATGTGCTTCTGAAATACAGCATGAGAACTTGTAAGACCATACTTAGGGCACTGTCCTCAGTGTTTTGGTTTACCTGACCCTACACAAATACACATTAAGTCTGCTAACTGCAATCAGCTTTCTGCACAGACTGATGATGCCCATGGATCCTATTAAGCACTGCTTAGCTCCCCACATGACCTGCACTTCAAAGCAAGTCCAAGCTCTCAATCAAAGTCCTTGACTCTAGGAATTCAGGAATTATTTGGATCTAGATTTTTGGCCTTAATATCTGTGTCTCTTTTCTCAACATTTAACAACAGAACTGATAGCAATTCATCATCATCCAGGATATTGTTGAAGATAAGATCATCTGTAAAGGTTTAAATTTTAAAGCTCAAGGGAGACTGATTTGTATCTGATGTTATCTGGCTTTGTTTAGTCTATTAACAATCGCAGTGAGTAGGTGATGGAATTGTGAAACATGGTTTTGTGAGTAGTAAAATGGGAAACTCCCTTAACGTTCAGAGCTGGCACTTAGTGACACAGTTTGTGGTTCCTTCTAGAGGCAGTTACAGGTATTTTTCACTATCAAATTAACATCTGATTTTTTTCCCAGAGCTTCATGAGCTTGGCTACTTTAGGTGTGGCAACCACCAGCAGAAAAATCCTAACACTAGAATAATCAGGTTCATACGAAATAATTATGTTCACACAAAACAGACTGAGCACCTTAAAGATGGCTCACCAATGCTTTTCTCCCAAAATTTCAGGGGGAAAACATTGATTATTCCTTTAGATGTCAAGGTTGTTATGCAGAAAAAAATAAAAACAGATTTGAAGTCTTAATATCTGGAGTACTAATTGCCCTAAATTGGGCGATTTTTCTTCTTCCACCTGAAAGTAAAATGCCCAGAGAGCAATTTGGTTAAAGAAGGTGTAATTGGGGCCTATGCTTTCATAAGCCTAGAAATGACAAATTGTACCAAATACCAGAACATTCTTCTTATTTTGCCTCTGATGTCTATAATGTGAAAGACCGGTATTGAAATTCCTGTGGCACAATTCAGAGGGATCTACAATAAAAAGCAGCTATGAATCAAGAAAAGCAAGGACTTGGTGGCAGCGTCCCAGATCTCATCACTGTGGTATATTTGTTTTTTGAATGGAAAAGTTTGAGTTTCATTCAGTTGCAGACATTACAACCCCATATAACGACATCATACTGATGTAATTACACTAGTAAGTCAAGTCCTAAGCCCAAGTACATGAACTCTGTACCTTTTATGTCACTAAAATGGTATCTATATGTCAGATAACATATACTTCACAAAGAGAGAAAATACATTAAAAGAACCTGAAGAAAATATCCAGTTAAGAAAAGCAGAAGCAAAGTGTGTGAACATGGGCATGTGTGTGTGGTATGGGATGGTAAAAGATTAGGAATGCTGAAAAGCATAAACTGGAAGGAAAAAATAAAATTCAAACAGTAACAAAAAAGGAAAACTTGTGATGTAAAATACAGCAAGGAAAATACAGGCAGTCCTTGTAATATGGGGGAAAACATACAAAGGAATAAAAATGAAACATTTTAAAACTGGTAAAGACATGTCTTTTTATACCTAAGACTAATGAACTGAAGGATGCCAGTTTCAACACACACAAGAAAACAGCTAGCAGGAGGTCAACAACAGCTAAGGACAAAGCTTGTCCCAGTTAAAACCTGGCAAAGGAAACAGACCTTAGCAGAACGTATTGCGCACCCACTTTTTTCAAAACAGTGAGAACTCCACAAGCTTCAGGATAGACACCAAGGAATAAACACTTCACTACAGCCTAGATCTCAATAAGCAACTTCTTCTGGAAAGGTTATTAGACTGTTTTCTGAAAGACCTCTTGCATTTTCTTCAAAAGCAGATGGTGCCTCTGGCTTCTGCTGCCAACAGGGTATTGGGGGGCAGGGACCGAGGGTGAGAGAAGAGAGGCGAGGCAGGCAGCTGCCTGCTAGTGCGAGAACGCGTCCAAGCGGGGCACGTGAAACGCCTCCTAAACCCTGGGCATCGCTGTGCCTGGCTCTGGCAAAGGGAGAGCTGCATTTTAGTGCTCCACTTTGGACTCATAGGCCGAAAGTGCGGGGGTGGGGAGGGGGCGGGGGACGGCCAGGAAAAAGGACTACATTTTCTTCTAACCTTTGCTAAGATATAATGAATATAAACTAAGCTCATCAGTTATAAAGGCATGTGCCTCGTTTTGCAGGGAGCCGAGCAGCCCGCCCCCACTGCTGCGGCTTCTGGCTGGGGAGTGATGGAGATGCGGCCGGGACGGGGCAGGGGACGCGGACAGACCAGGTGCCACAGGCCAGCCTACTCGTGGGGCCCGGCCCGGGCCCGGCCCGGCGCCAGCGCGGCCCCTCCCGCCCGCCCGGAAGCGCCGGGGGCCGGGGCCGCCTTCCTGCGGCGCGGCTCCGCCTCCGCCGGGCAAGATGGTGGCGGCGGAGTTGGGGGAGCCGTGAGCCGGTGCCCTCTCACGCCGCGCTCTCTGTCCCCGTCCCTCCCGGCCGCCGCCGCTGCTGCTTCGCGGCCGCCTGGCAGGTGTGCCCGGCGCGGCGGGCGATGCGGGCGGCGGGGCTGCGGGGCTGTGTGTGAGCGCGCCGCCCATGTGGGTGTCCCGGTGAGGCCGGGGGCAGCGGGAAGATGCTGCTGTCGCTGGTGCTGCACACCTACTCCATGCGCTACGTGCTGCCCGCCGCCGTCATGATGGGCACGGCGCCCACCTACATGCTGGCCTGGGGTGCCTGGCGCCTGCTCTCCGCCGTGCTGCCCGCCCGCTTCTACCGCGAGGTGGATGACCGGCTGTACACCATCTACCAGAGCATGGTTCTCTTCTTCTTCGAGAACTACACGGGCGTGCAGGTGAGCGGGCTGGGCCGGGCAGGGCAGGGGGGCTCCGGCGGTGGTGCCGGCTCTGGGCTCGTCCCCCGGCGCCCTCGGGCCGCCCGCCGTGGGGCCCGCGGGCAGGTGCGGCCGTGGCCTGTGCCCGGGGCCGCAGAGGATCCGCCTCATTCCGCAGCCGCCGCTGCTCCTCTGGTGATGCTTTTCACGGAGTGTTGGTGTTGTGTTCGTTTTGCAGGTCGGGGAAACGGAAGAGATGCGACACCGGTCGTGCTCTATCAGCACTTGAATGGCAGCCGCCTTTGCACACTTTGAACCTCTGTGGCCTGTGCTGCACATCTGTAGCATTAAATTGGCAGCAGATGAGAAAGCTGTCATCAGCTGTAATTGTACATAATACACGTACAGGTTTTTAATAAATAGCTTACTTTTATCTCTCCGTTATTACAGATTTTTAGTTTTCGTGCAGTCTGCCTCATGTCAGTCTTTGGCCCTTAAATTTTGGATCAGTCATGGATTGTGATTATTCAGGATCTCGGTTTCAGGTTAATAAGTTGAAATTGGAGGCCTCTCTTGTATGATCAGAGGAGTATTTGCATTCAGGTGATAATACCTCACAAAGTGCTCAGTGTTTGAGAGGTTTTGTATTTGTCTGTAATTTGGAAAGTAGGCAAGGAGACTTTTAATTGTGCACGTAAAAAATAATAAATGACAGGTGCTTCCTGTGTCTAAACATGACCGTCAAAAAATTTTTAATATACAGAAGGCTGTTTGAGGATAGTGTCAGCTTTAGGTGCTTGAGAGCAAAGAATAGCAATACATGTTGACAGATGACAGAGCTAATACAAATAAGGTCTTCTCATATTCATGGCTAAGGCCTTTTTCCACTCTGTAATAAAGCATTTATTTCAGAATCAAGCTGGATCTCCCCTAGTTTCTACTCCTGAGTGCAGTCGTAGGCCTTGCTTTCATACTGACTCTTGGGAAAACCACTAAGCCAGCTAAAGATACAAGAGTTGCACAGTTTGACATCAAAGTAAATAGAACGGATACAAAACTACGCAAGATCTTCTTTTTGCTATAGTTTTTGATTCAGCTTGTAATTTATGTGGCTTCACCTTACCTCTTGTCCAAATAAGCTAACTTGTGTTCTGCTTGATATGTTAAAAAAAAAAGGAAGAAGGAGCAGTAGTTCACAGGTACTTTGAGATTTTAGCTGCCTTCTGTTTTATGTAGTGTCTCGTGTAGTAACACACTTTGGTCATTAAGTGCTGAAAGTAGTGGTATAGAAGTTTAACTTGACCTATTCTAAGAATGAGAGCCAAAAATCACTGTATAAATTGTAATGGAAAAACTACTCAAGGTGCCTACAATTGGTGTGCAGTAGCAAACACTTAGAATTTTTAAAAAGAACTTTTATCCAAAAAATTCCTGACATTAAAGAAAGGAAAATGCTAACTAAAAGAAACAGCAAGGTAGGCATCATCTGTTGACCTTTGTTTCATTGCATTGATAAACTTAATACAAACAGAAAAACAGTGATGATCAATTATAAGCCACTAACAGGATATCAATAAGGAGAATATTGAAACAGAGATGCTTTATCACAGTAAGCAACAAATAATGATAAGAAATTGTGGAGGAAGAGGAGGCATATGTCATAGGATAAATAAAATAGTAACCATGACTGGAAGGTAAATAAAAGCTTGGAAAATACAATACATGTGTGGAGAGGTAAAAGCTGTAACCTTTAAAATCCATGTGTCATTTAACTGGAAGATAGTCCCCACTTTTTTAAGGGAGAGAAACAGGGTGTCCTTTTAGACCTACTCTAGTGAATGCTGCACGTGTTTTAACTTGAAACTCACAGTGGAAAGTTAACCATGTGCCTGAGTGTGTGAGATTGGGATGGTAACCTGAGACCTGCTGTGGATGGGCTGTCTTAAGGCATGCATTTAGATGCAGAAGTGTAGCATCATTAAACTTAATTCCAATAAACCAGCAAAAATAGTAGCTTTATAAAGGCAACTGTAGGGCTCTACCAGCATTAAGGCACCATAAGAGCCATGGGAGGGGGGAATTCTGCATCTCTTTCAAGTCTATTAATTTATTCAATTGATTGAAGTGTGTTGGGATGTTTATTTTGTAACTGAATAAATAGGAGACAACCTCATTCATCAGAATACTGGAACTTGTGGTAGTCTCACTCAAGTCGTTAGGATTCTGCAGATGCTTAAGTGACTTTTTGTTAACACTGTTGCTGTCTTACTGTATTTAAAATGTCTTTAATGTTATGTACTGTTTAGCATTCTTTGGTTTTATACTTAAGGTATTTGTGTTTTTTCAATACAAGAACGTGCTGAACCATTTGCGGTTATCTGAAGTGTCTGGTCTTAAAATAATTTTCCAAAATTCCCAGTAATGTGAGTGGGTATTAATGGGGTAGAGTTGGTTACAATCTTAAACATGGATGACTATATTTTGATTCAAATACTAGTCTATTGTGGTATTTTTTTTCCATTTATTTATCTGTCAAGAGGTGATGTTTCTCTCTATAATTTGCTGTTGATCCATTAAGTATCTACATCTGTCTCCCCCTCACAGCTGCATGCACAAGTGTATTTTTCTTCTTTTCTTTGTTCTTGACTTGGAAGTTCCTAGCCAATTCTTTAAAAACAAAAACTGTAGTTCATGCTAGGAAGACTTTTTGTCTTTATAGCAAACTCCTCTGTTTTGAAATGTATCTGAGGTGATAACCTGATCTGCATGATAGAAAATCTTGAAATACTAGTCTTTCTCTTAAGTATTTGGCTTGAGATATAAAATAGTTCCAGAGCTATAATTGCTGTGAGCTCTGGATATTTCAGGTCCTAGAGAGTGGCTCATGAAGTAACTGTAAAAATTTTTTACTTGGTAAGTAAAAAAGTATTTAGTTGTAAATACTTTCTCTTTTTAAGTTTTGGTCAGTCTTTCTTCCACTGAAACAATTTTGCTTTACAAAGCCTAAGAGAACTCAAGCTTACTTGGCATCAGTTTAGGTATTCCAATAATATTAGAATTCATTAACAAATTGCCAAAAATAGTCCTTTTTGCTGACTGTCATGCAAGAGTTGGCAGTAGAAGACTGAAGAACCAGTACTGAAAGTACAGAAAGCAGCAACAACGTCCCAGTGCTGTGAGGTAAACTTGACAAAGCCAATATGACTATAAAGTGAAATCCTGTAATGTTGTGTAAATTTGTCAGTGCAATTACAGTTTAGTGGGCATCCATGAATTCTATTAAGCAGCTATAGATATATGA
The DNA here is from genome assembly GCF_027477595.1 of Haemorhous mexicanus. NCBI lineage: Eukaryota > Metazoa > Chordata > Aves > Passeriformes > Fringillidae > Haemorhous > Haemorhous mexicanus. The sequence continues at coordinate 94,990,499 of NC_082343.1, read as the reverse complement.
AATAATTAATCTGTGGCATTGTGACAGTGCTCCTCAATAATCTCTAGGATTATATACTCAGAGTAATGAAATATATAGAAGTGGTATTGGAAAGTGGCACAGAGAGAACGTCCCTGCTTTGACCCTGTGTTGCTTCTCACCTATCGTGCTGTAAGATGCAGGTGCCCTACAGTCCTGTTTTCTAGGAGGAATATTGTATAAAGTGAAAAGAATTCTATGCAAAGAGAGTCTCAGAGAGCAAAGGATGTTAATTTTATCAGTGATGAGTTAGAGCAGTCCCTGGTACAAACAGGTACAATTCATGCACTTCAAAGGACTTCCATCTGCGGATGCTAATAGTTGGTTTGGCCCCTGGTTTCTGAATCATCAAGTAGCTGATGAACTGTGGTTGTGTTACTACTTTTCCCTTTACTGTGTCAGGGAAGTCTGGTCTCTTCCATTTCAAACAGGCCATAAAACAGTTGAATCTTGCCATAGAATGTGAAAACCAGGATGGCTGCAAATATGTGTGTGATTAGAACAGTTGAAGGGCTGAAAGGACTGGTAATTCAATATGATGAATGCTCTCATCTCTCTCTGACCCTGAGCATCTTATCCCAGTTGCTGTCAGGGTGATGAAATTAATGCCTATTGTGTTTGTGCACATGTTTCAGATCAGATGAGGACTAAATGTTCTTCAACTTTTTTTGTTGTAATTGTGTTTGATATTTTGTACTGAATGCTGGTGAAGAAATAATAAAGAAATCATCGCTCAGACTGCTAAAGGATCCTTTTAATCTGAAAGGTTTTGACAATTGAATGAAATCCATAACTGAATTAATGCTCAAGGATTTTGTTCAGTACTTGTTTCAGCTGTGTTCCCTCCCCCCACTTAATGATGAATAGAATTTTTGGAAGCTGTGTTTTTATTAAAGATATTATGAAATTCTGGTTTTCTTTGTCTTTACAGGACTCTGGAAAGGCTGTAAGAATCAGATAATACCTCGGTGTTGTTTGGTAGAGCTAAACAATTATTTTATAAAATACAAGAGATGCTTGTTTAACAGTGTGGTGTGCTTTCTGGATTGATATTGAAGCTTGGACTTGCTGTGTCTCAGTAGGGTTGAAAACTACTTAGGTTCAGAGCAAATTAAAACTTTGTGGAGCAAATGTGCTGCAGAACTCTTGACAATACTTTCCAGTGGAATAGAGCCTGGGATTTTTTTCATACCTTGGCTTCCTAGGAAATATGTGAGGAGACCTTGGTGTCTTAGATTGGGATGGATGCTTAGTGTGGGAGCTGTTGACCAATTTGCAGTGCAAGGGAGTGTCTGTGCCCATCTCTGTTCCCAGGACAGCAACCTTCCCAGACAAGATAATCTTTACTTCTTGCTTTTCCTTTTGAAGCTGTTCAGCTGTCCAACAGGTAATTCTTGACGGCCCATGGTGGAAGTGGGAAGACAAGAGGCAGTGCAAGTTTGACAGCCAAGCTGCAGCATACAAGGAGGTGCTTTAGTTGCTGTTGGTGGGGTGGTTTGTTATCTCTTAGGAGCCTGGTTCTTCCCATTCTGCACTGGGAGAGGCATCATAACCAGGCTTCATCATAACCAGGCTTCTGACTGCTTCCTGTCGGTAGATGTGGGTGACAGGGTTTGGCTTCTCTTTAGATGAGGACCCACTTCCCAGACAAATGACATAACCAGAAAGTCCAAAAGAAACAGAACTTTCCACCCTTCTTCAGTAGTGTTTGGAAGAAAAGTGCTGGCAGTGGCATTTTTGCATGAGCCTGGGTATATGAACCTGCTCTTGAGTTTCCTGAGCTCTCCTCCCTGTGTGGCAGCTAAGGAGTGGGAGGATTCTGGAATGGTGTGGGAGCTGAGTGGGAATGTGCAGAGCTGCTATCGAGGCAAGCCTCTAAGCTCAGGTTGGAGCTGAGCAGCCTCTGAAGACTTGGGCTTTCCTCGTTCATGTAGCTTGTGGCAGTAACCCCAGTTAGTACCTGCTTACATTGCTGCTTTGTGAAACAGTGCTAGCTCTTGTGAGGTGTGTTGAGACATACTTGTAACTTAATTGCGATGGTGGAAATAATGAAGTAAAGGTCTTGGGGATGTGACAGAAATGTGAGGACTGGTGCAATGCAAAGACTGAAAAGAAACCAGGAGAAGGTAGGGAAGTGTATCACATTTGTGTGATAAACTTTTGATAGAAGCTCAGTGAAATTTTTCTGCTGTGATGGAATTTTTCTGGCTCCATTGAGAGGGTTTACCCTGCTTCATTTCATTAGAGATTTCAGTGTACAGCTGTCTCCAGGCATATATGTCTTTTGTAGTACACAGCTAAGTTCTCTGTGTCATTAGAACAGAAATTAAGTGATTCCTGCTAAGCCTGAGGGATGCAGCTTTCAAATTGAGATGCATGCCTAATTTTAGACTTTTACGTTCAACTGTGGTATAAGGTAACAAAAATAGATTAGATGTATTAACTTTGTGCTCTTTCTGTTTTAGATATTGCAAACCAAATATTTGCATATATCTTCATTTTTATTCTGTGCCTTTGACTGTAGATGTGAAGGTGAGAATGATGTCCTTCAGGACTCTTGTTCAACAATATACCATCTAGAGTTCCAGTCTATTGCAGATCTGGCTTTAGGGCAATCTGGAAAGAATTTAGTATGGAGAGGTTCTGCATTCAGTGCTGGTCCTGATCATCCTCTGCTTACTGCCTGATGTATGAAAAATAAAATAAATTAAAACTGAGGTCTAGTTAGAATTTTTAGAAATCAAGCATCAGTTACCTGAACCAAAACTGCTGGGTTCATAAACTAGTAGCTTTGTGTGGAGATTTGCCTAGCTTATGTTTCATAAATGGCAAGTCACAACTGAATCTGAATTTTATATCAGCCTTATCTGTCTCAGTCCACAATTTAAAAAATGTGTGTTTACATTTTTAAGTTAGCTGCATGTACTTATGAAAATATTAGAAAGTATGTGTTAGGTAGGAAAAGCTAAGGAGTCAAAGGGCAAGTTTGAATGCTCTTACAAATTCTGATTCCAAGTATTTGACCAGTAAGTTTTACAATCTTATGGTTTGGTTATAAAAGTTTCTATTTAAATATACTTTATTTTAATACCTTAAGATTTTTGGTATGTGGATTTTTCATTACAATTTGTCCTGACTTAGCATAATTTGTTACATTTGAAAATAAAAGTTATATTTATGGCTTTTTTTTAGCAAGCATTAGTTTTATACACTATACTCTTTTTGTGTTTAACTGTGTTCCGGTAGATGCTGGGCTGTGGAGTTTCATGGTGCTCTTCCATGCCCTTTTCTTCTGCTTACATAATATGTCCAGATACTTTATGTAAGGATGATTGTTAATTTAGATGTTTTTTCTCCTGGTACTGTACTATCAGACACTGTTCTTGCTAACAGAAGACTCTGTTAATAGTTAAACATTTCTGTGCACTTATTTCAAACTTTTTGCCTTAGGCTTACAGGTGGGGTATTATTTTTTTCTCAGTTGTGTTAGATAAAGTAGGCTCAGATGTCAGGGATTTTGACATTACAGTTATGAGGAAGCATATCTTCTCAGGGGAAAAATACACTTTAATCTCTCCTCTGTCAGTTTGAATTTATCCTATGAAGGGATTTCGTGTAAAAAGCCAGGGAAATTATTTTCTTTTGTTCATTTCTTTTCTGTCACATACTACTTGTCATCTTCTCTGTTACAACTAGATCCTCTGTGGGAGTAGGAAATAGCATTTATTCTAGTTTGATTTTTTAAAAAGTAAAATAAACTACACATGATTTGGTCAAATTTTGTATTTTAGTTCATTACTAGATATTAAAAAAAATATTAGTTTGGGTTGCTTTGAACTGTATTGTGGTAGTTGAAATAATTTTCCCTGGTGAATTTATGGATTGACTAGAAGAGTTACTTTGTTCCATTTCCTGCTGCTACGTGGGAGTCTGGGGGCAGGCGTGTTTCCTTTTGAGTAAGCAAACAGTGCATAGTTCTGAGCAAGATGCAGGTGAACTGGCTCATTCACATGCTGTGGTGGTGAGCAGATGAGAGTGATTTTAATGTGTCAATTTTTGAGGCTGATCAGTTTACTAGGTTCAATTCTCGAGGCAGAATTGTTGCAGACACCTCCCTACATGTTCTTATGCTGTGTAGTGATTCCTTTGCCTTACTGCGAAAGTCCAGAGTGCTTAAATTCTAAATACCTACTGACGGTGTGTGGAGAAGCTTTCAGAAATCCTATTTCACAATCACAAGCGGAGACTAGAGATGTTTCATAATCATCCTCATTCAAGTCAACTCACTGAGAGCTTCCCAGCAACTTTGAGTCTCTACTTGATACAAACACATGTAACAATATTACAAATAGAGATGCAAACAACTCCTCCGTGGAATCCAAGGCATTTCAAAGCCGAGTTCCTCTTACAAAGAGCTCTGGCTGGAGGAAACACTGCAAACTGCCACAAGGTTTCCTGCTCATGTGTGGTGGGCAAAGGGTATTTCCAGAGCGAGCTTAAATGGATGTTACACATTTTCCACTACAGAATGGTAATAAAGTAAACAATGGCTACATTTAATGTGGGCTGCTTTTGCCCTTCTTTTAAGGAAATTACTAAAATGTGCATGAAGAAGTCTCCAGAGATGCCAAAGGCTTATAAAGGAGACTTTCTCTTAATGAAACAGGTGGAATACTTACGTCCACTCTTATACTAGAAGACATGTTCAGGTTTTGTATAATACCAAAATGCCAAATGTTCAGAAAAACAGTTCTGTTGAAATCTCATAATATAAATAATCACCTTTCAGATATGTCTGAAGTATATGCAGTTATTATTTTAAAAATTTCATTACTGGTGATTTATGATGAAAGTTAGGTACTCTAATTTTGATTTTTCCCAGGTGGTCACCATTGTAATGGTGGATTTATGCCATTGAACTGCACTGTAACCAAAAGCAAGTAATTCGGAGAAAGATTGTAAATTATTTGGGCACTGAAAATAGGATTTTTTCAGACTTTAGATGTCAGAATCTTAAAGTCATGGCAAATCTTGTGAGGTTTTCCTGTTATCAAGACTGGAACATTTAAGATATACAGATGCCTTTTTAAAATTTTGTTAAGGATTCATCAGAGAGCTAAGGAGAACAGAGGGAAATTATCTTGAATTCATCTCATAATCTGTACAGCCTTTACAGTCAGCATCAGAACAAAGTGACTTTTAGATATGTATCTAGTACATGGAATGAAGTATAACCAACCACTCATCAAAGTTTGTCAATTTAGACCATAAGGCTAAAAGCTAGTATGAAAATAAGAATGTACAGGCTTCATATTTAACATCTGATAGTGTGATTTAGTCCTACTTACTGTAAATAGGTTGCTACTATAGTTTTCTTACAAAAAGGAAATTAAATGACAGTAGGTGTATTTTCTAAAATTCTGTGCTCTCTGGTTGAATCAAGTCACAAATGTATTTTTAAAAAATTGAATTACATTACATCTAGGAATCTTTTCAATATTCTCCAGAGCTTAATCTCTTAGCAAGGTTTTTTTCCACTGAACCCCAGCAAAATACATAGCCGCAGAATGTTTGAATGAACTGCTTCAAAAAAATGGATTGCTTTGTGATTCTGTGGTTTGCTGCTGAGCTTGCTAGAGCTGTCTGAGCAGCAGGCTTCAGACTTGTGCAATTTTGTGTTGAGCAGATAGTCCCTAAAGAGGTTATGACATGTAGCAATACTATGACTGTTACCTTAAAGCTGTGTGTCCTAAAGGTATTTTTATAAAATTTATAAACTTTTTTTTTCAGATCTAGAGAAAATGCAACTAATAACATCAAAGTCCTTTCTCTTCTATTCTATTCATATTCCTTATGCTGTACACAAGTGAAACCTTAAAATTCTTATAGTAAGACATCTGAAAACCTGAGAAATGTGTCAGCCCCAAGTACAGATTCCCTATCTGTATCCTGTCTTGAGCCTGCTTCTAGTCAAACAGGTTAAATAGATTCTATGGTCTGAGGTGCTTTCTCTGGGAGCACAAAGGACTTGAGACATCAGGCAGGTTTTTGATGCCTGTAGCTGGGCTGCCGAGGTCAGCTTGGACCAGGTACGTGCTAGTTGTTTTGGTGGTTTGTCATGCACGCTCCACCCTTTCACCAGAGAATTGTATCCAGAGTTTGTAACAAACAGATGAGAAATACGTTTTAGGATAGTATTTATTTTAGTAGCCATGTTGTAGAAGTGCCCAGCTAACAGAGGTGCTCTTGGCCCAAAGAGGCATGCATTCCCAACTATTAATCATGAAGAAATAGTGAAGTGGAGAGAGGTACATTTTGTGACGACAGCTTAGCTGAGTAGGAAGTGTGTGTGGTCCTTTTTAAGTGTTGATGTCTTGATTCTTTTCCAGAAGAGGGAAGGAATGTTCTTCCCCTGTTATCCTGCTTTTATCCCTCTTCCCAGTTTCTATTGCCTGTGCTTGAAGCTGGTGTTTTTCCTGAGCACAGTGCTTTGCTTTCACAAAGTACTCCAGTGAATGTAAGTTTTGTTGAAGTAACAGCAAGGATGGGAACATCATTCTTTAATTCACATCTGGTATCTTTGAATACAGAAGGGAGGAGGGTTAAGAAGTCCAAGGAACCAAGACTGAGTGTGCTGGTGGACTGATAGACACCAGATGAGTTGGCCCGAGTTTTTACCAGGAATAACTGGTTTTATTGCCTTAATGCTGCTGAAGCAAAAGTCACACTATCAGAAGATATACTTGCAGGTCTACTGGTGATCACATCAAAGTCCTAGCAAAGAGATTACCTTAATATTGTAATTGGATATGGCTGATCTGCAAGTATGGTTACTTTTACCTACAGTTATTTTTGTCATGGCAGTGTTTACTGAGCTGATACTGCTAGGATGTGATTAGATGATCTATTTAATTTTCTTTAGTATATAAAGATTTCGTAAGCAAGAAATAAAATTTTAAACTCTAAATTAGGAGTGTCCACTTTGTTTCAGTGAAAACATGTGCATATTATGGGTTATTCGGGTGTGGCTGCCATGCAGAACTGTTCCATATTGCTGTGTGACTTACCACAATTAGCACAGCCATAGTTAAGTATGTTGGACTGGGAAAAACAGTCTGGTAGGGAAGCTGAAACTGGTGTCACCAGATCACCCAGGAGCTCCCATTTGCATGCCTAGACCAGCCTCTCACTGAATGAGTACATTCTCCCAGCAGAACTAGTTGTAACTTCCTGCAAATTCATCAAAGCTTCACCTGGACAGGACACCCTGAGGTGTGTCTTGTGGCTGCTGAGCCTGTGAACAGCCTGGTGTATGGCATCCATGGAACCTGGGTACCAGCCTTCCCACAGAAGGGATCTAATAGCATCCAGTTCCCTGTATTTGAGACCTCACTGTATTGAGTTTGACAGTGGTGCTGTGAAAACAGATGTGAAAGGCCCACATTCACATTAACTATATTACCCGTTACTGCAAAGTGGGCTGTGAAGCAATCAAAACATGGCTAAAAGCACACATTTCAGTGTTGTATACACAAGTAATGTTTGCAGTGTTAGGCTGTTCATCTGCATTTTAAACATTTTCCCTCAAATCTCTGCTTAATTTGGCTTGCTCTGTTGCTCTTCCTATTGACTTGTTTTCTTTGCTTGACTTCACTGTGCCTTTTTTTTTTAACAGCAGATTCTATTCTAAATGAACAGGTTCCTCACTTGCTTCATTGTGGCTGACAGGGCACTTTTCAGTTCATTAAGCTGATAGGTAGAATATATGTATACAGTAGTGTCTGGAGAGCCATGCATGAAATATGTGAAACACTATACTAAAATTCAGATTGCCTCCCAAGCATGCCCTGCATGTCCTGCGCTGCTTCCCCAGCACTGGCTTCAGGGGGCAAGACCACCCCTGCCGATGCTCTGCACATCCTGGGAGCAGCACTGCTCCTCTGAGGAGGGCTGGGAGTCTTTAAGCCACTCTGATGTCCTCAGGTAACATCCAAAGGGACTTGAATGCAGGTGAGCGCTGTGGACTCTGGTTTCTGCCCTGCTGTCCCAGGTGAGTCACTCAAGTGCTGCCTTAGAGCACAGTGCTAGAGGCACCAAAGTATGGGTTTGATCCCCGTCTGGGCATTCACTTAAGAGGTGGACTCTTGAGTGGAGGATCCTTGTGGGTCCCTTCCAACTCAGAATATCCTGTGATGCTGTAATTCACTGTGGCCCCCAAACATCTGCACCAGCAAAATGAGAGAGAATTAGAGGCTGCCCAGCCTCTACAGCAAGGAATTCTGCAAAGTTAGCTAAGAAAAACTGCAGGGAGTCTGAGGTTTTCTGGAGGCCATTAAGAAGAGTACTGTATTGTTTCCTTATGCAGCTATAATATATGTTAGCTGCTCTGGTTTACCTAAACACATCAGATGGCCAGAAATTGGAGTCTTGTTCTGAGCAGACTCTTCTCCTGCTTAATCCACAGGCAGGTTAATTCCTCAGACACCATCTCAAAGGGAAAAGAACATTTCTGTAGGATTCAAAGCTCCTAACTGTTACCCTTCTGTTGTGTATGGTGAATATTTTCAGAAGCCTGATGAAGCAAATATGCTTTGGTCTCAGAGGGAGAGCTGCGTGGGTGCCCACAGAGTAGGTGTCTCTTGGGACTTAGGCTGGAAGTTGCCATTCTTAGCTACTTGTAGTAACAGTTTAAGTTTTTAGCTCAGTTCTTTAACTGAGAGTGTCTAAGGTGAATAGCTGTTTGCTGGCCTTTGATGAGCTGTGTAAGGCTTTCCTCGAGATCTGTGAGATGGGCGGTGCTGAAGTAGATGATGCTGCAGATAAAGCTAGTGCATCCTCTTAGGCTGAGCCATCTGAGCAAACAAAATAGAGCTTTCAGATTTTCTCATTCTTACCTTTGCTTTGAAATAAAACACCACGGTTTTGTGTGTTTAATGAGAACTAATTTAAATAAGAGGGTTTTTTTCTTTTTTAGTTCTGTACAATGGTTTGGCTGTGTGTTTTATCATGTGCAAAAGATTTTGGTCCATTACATGTAAACACATCTAACCCTTAGGGTAAGCCATAATGTTGTGCATTGAAGTTGTTTACAGGAACAGTGAGTGGGTGTTCCTTTGGGGTTAAAAAGTGAACTAGATCCAATCTTACTGAAATAAAAAATTACACAGATTAACTGTTATATTTGGCAGACACCGGCATATATATTTTTTTTATGGGAATGATCCTTTATATTTGTTTTTATCCATGTGATAGTCCAAAATGAGTGCTTTAAATTGTGGGTCTGATTGCAGTGAGATTTTGACTTGGTGGATTAAAATGGAAATATTTACAAGTTGAAGTTATAAATTGTGTATTTCAAACCCTGTTTCTTGTGTGGGGCAGCTCTTGGGGTCAAGGGCAGGTTTTGTTTTCCTCTTATTCTTATTTTTTCTCTACATTTTAGAAAAGCTCTAATAACATTCAAGACCTTCTGGTTTAATGATTTGTTGTATTGGGCCTTCTCTTTTACTCTAAAATTCTCTTTGCCAGAAACTGCATAGTAGAGTCTTAACTTGAAATTAAAGAAAACAGTATTTTTGGACATTGTGCATAACAGTGCCAGGAAAGCATACATTTGTAAAATGAAGTTTTAACTCTATAATTGAGAGTAGGAAGATTTATTTCAGAGGAATTTGTGCACCTGAACTGTAAGGTCAACCCTCAGACTGCTACCTTGCTCTAAACTGTGTGTGGTACCTAGTGTCAGCAGTAAGGTTTTAAATTCTGGTACTTCAAAGACTACTCCTATAGGAGAATCTTGTTCAAATTTCTCAGATACTGTTCAGAATATACTTGTCAACTGACTTGTTACAGATATTGTTCAGTTAGAATTTATTGTGCATGCCTTTTTTTTTTTCATTTTTGGAAAAAAATAACTCAAGTTATATCCTCTTTTACTTTATGCGGAATGATCTCTTGTTCACATATTAACTGAGTATCTCAGTTCATCAGTATCTGGTTTTGGCCTTCAAAACAAAACTTGATCAACAGTGTGGTTGTATTTTCAAAGAAGAAACAGCAGAAATGTTAAACATACAGTGTTTTTTGTGGGGTTTTTGCCTAGAGTTAACAATATGAGACATTAGCCATCCAGTATCACTGGTTACCTGAGAGATGGACAGCTTCCAGAGATGCTGGGAGAGACCTCCTGTAAGGATCAATATGAGACTTGGCATACTCAATTATACCAATTAAGATATCAATGTTAGTTCTTCCTGATGAAATTCCGGTGTTGCCCAGATTAGGGAAGTGATGAAAATAAGTGGGTAAACCTTCCATCTAGCTCTTCACTTTTTGGTAAATGGAATAATTTCAAAGTAGCATGTATGTCTGATATAGTCGACTTCTAGAGACAAGGAGTATGTCCATTGGCAGAACAATGGTGAAAGCCTACCTAGAATGTACTGGTTAGAAATACTATGCTTCATTAAGTTATTAAAATGTTTATTAAAGGTAATTGAATAGCTGGATTGGTTCTTCAGTTCAGAATTTAAATTATTTTCAAATATAAAATGAGAAATTAATTAACTGAATGAACCCATTTTCAAAGGGTAACCAAGATTCTAGCATCAGCATCTTGTTTTGTAGTCATGCTCTCAGAAGGTTATTTCACTAGTAGACCAGTACTTTTCAGGGGTGAGACACTACAAGGTTGAAGTGTGTCTTTAATGTAGCAGAGGAAGAAAATATTAAAAAACCTGCTATTTAGAAGCCATAGACTAATTTAAAGGCACCCCTTAACCTCATGCTTTTTTGTTCACTCTTGATAGTTAAAATAATGGCAAATGGTTGAGATTTTGTTCTTGATCTAATCCAGGAAAATGTACCATTTTAGGTTGAATGATAGCAGGTGTCTGGCTAAAGCATGTCTTACTCATTAGATGTATAAATTAAATGATGATTTTGTACATGTCTGTGATCCTTTGTTAACAGCAATTATATTAATGTAGGGAGCTTGTGGCTGAAGGTCACATTTCATGGATCCAGTTCTGGGGCTAAGGCACCAGAACAGAATAAGTTTCTTAAGCCCTCATTAATTAACATTTACAGCTTTGTTGATAAGACAGTTGTTTGTGTGGTGGGTACTGATGTAGTGATAGGGTGTTTGTCTGCTAATAATGCTAACTTGCTGACAGTTTTCTTAGTAAAAAGCCTATTACTGCATTGGATCTCATCACTGCCTAGTACAATGAAAATAAATTATAAAGTAATGCTGCATATTTTTTAATTTTTTTTAGGTAATTATCTACGGGGATTTGCCAAAAAATAAAGAAAATGTAATATATTTATCAAATCATCAGTGTACAGGTTTGTATTTTTTTTTGCTTAACACTTTTATAGATATAAAAAATCTGCTTGTCTGTTTACTGCTTGTCTGTGTCTCTTTCCAGGCTTGCCCTAACAAGCACGAACTTCTAGTTCAGAAACCTTTAATGACATTCATACCCACAACATGTGTTTTTTGTTTCAGCAGTGGCAGTTTAGAGGTAATGTAGCTGATTGCTTTGGGCTGTTGTCGTTGCAGTTGATTGGATTATCGCGGACATGCTGGCGATCAGGCAGAACGCGCTCGGGCACGTCCGCTATGTCCTGAAGGATGGTTTAAAATGGCTTCCACTCTACGGATGGTACTTTTCACAGGTGAGCCACTTCACTCTTCCCTTGCTGTTTGTGGGTCAAACATGTAAGATGTACTTTCTCCCCGCTTTCCATGCGTGCTGTGAAGGTGTAGCTCTGAGCTGGTATTCGATTATTTGAACATGAAAGCAACTGGCTTCACTCAGTGTAGTTAGATGTGTATCTTAGTTGAGAGACAGTTACTAAAGATTCAGTTTACTTTTCTAAATGAATATTTATTTAAATTAAAACTGTGGAGTCTATTAGGAGTATTTCAGAACATTCTAAATATTTCAGAATATTCTAAATAATTTCAGAATATTCTAAATATTTCAGAGTATTTCAGAATATATTAAAACTTTGTTCTTTTTAAATCTAAAGCTCCAGTTTGTAGTCATGCTCTCAGGAGGTTAACAGAAGGTGTAAACAGACTCTTTCTGCTGTGTATCATGCTACAAATTGGGAGTAAATTGGCATTACTGTTTGATGTAGTTCTTTGTTTTTCAGTTGCTTAGGTTTTAGCACAATATAAAAGAGAAAAATTGGATCTTAGTGTAGTGTGGAGGAAAGGCGGATCTCATTAAATCGCATCTGAAATGGCAGATCGTCCATGAAAATGTTGATGGTTGTTTTGGACTTCAATTAAGTCTAACAGTATTCCTACCTTTTTCTTTCTCCTCTTTCTCCATAATATTCCTTTTGTTCCTTCTAGTCTGAGGGCTCAACCTTATGTGACTCAATTTTATACAATTAGTGAGAAACAGTGGGCCATGGTCACGGAGCAGCCAACATACTGAGTGGATATGATATTCAGTCTAAAATGGTGGAAAGCAGCGTAGATGGCTTACTTCCCTACAATCCTCTGTGAATTTGTCATGTCTTCACTTTTTCTGAAAGCAGAACTATTTCTATGTGACACAAAATAGAATGTAGAGGTGGATGGTTTTGGAAGTACTGTCCTTTTTCTAGGTGAGCAGAAATGGCTTCATGGTCCTTGTCTCAGGGTTTAGATGGGTGCTTAGTTATTAGAATAGAAATGGATAGAGTTTTGGGTAGTGGTTCCAAAGTGATTATTCTGTAAGACTTCTCTCCTTTGTCTTTTCCATTTGCTCTTAATGTGTTCTCTGAATATTAATTTGCTTTCTGTCCCTCACCCCATTGCTGAGAAAAAAAAATGAAAAAAAACAAAAAACCTCAACCAAACCAAAACAAAACAACACAAAAAACCACCAAAACAAACAAACAAAAACCCCCTAACCAAAACAAAATAAAAAAACCCACACGCTTAGGAAAATACTTCTAATAGAATTAGACAGTTTGATTGAATTGACTGTCAGCCCTGTGCAAGAGGGCAAGAAGATGGAGAACATTGAGAAAAATATTGTGCTAGGTATGAATGGAACTATATATTAATTTGTAAAGCAGTGTATGAAGAGTAGGCAACTACAGGTGTAGTCCAAATAGGAGGATTTACTCTTTCCCTCATCTTTGTAGCACAGCCAATGTCTTCAGCTTGATGGTTGAAAATCTTTGTTGTCTTTTGGATCAGCACTTTAGTGAGTAGGCTATAGATCTAGGCTGGACCATGGGTGATTGCCATAGTTTCTGCTAAAATTGGTATGTTTAGAGAAGTATACTCTTCAGAGAAAATGAGAAAACTGTTCACAATTTCTTTTGTTGGTAGGTCTTCTGTCCCTGTTCCCTAAATAACCACAAACTGTCAGACCCTGTCATACCTCACTAAGGGTATGCATAAGGAGAAAATGGAATTCTTAATTGTCTAATGCTTGCCCTTAATGCTTCTCTACATTTTTTGTCTACCAAAGTGACTGATCTGCTGCACAGAAATATTTTGCTCTTTGTCCTTGCCTTTAGTCATTACAGTGGTGGTGATTTAAGTCTGCTTTAATTAAAATACAAACAGGATATATATTCCATCCACTATCACTAGATTTCCGGAAATTTTTTTTTCAAGATTTTGGAAAATTACTTTTGCTATGTGGAATATCCGGTGCTCAGTTTCCTGAGCTGTATATTGACTGTTAAAAGGAGGTTCCTGTGGAAATTATTCTAAATGTCACCTATATTTTTAATCAAAACATGTATATATTAAATAAAATCTATTCAGATTTGGGCTCCTCAAAAAATAAAACTTCTAAAGGATTTAGTGGGAGGTGATTATATATACTTTTATATATATATTCAAATTAGTGATACAATTGACAGGCAGTGGTGATGCATATATGACTAAATGACTGAGACGGGATGCAGAAGGCCTGCAGTGCAAGCTAATAGATATTTTTATTGTTTTTATCACACCAAACAGTGCAAAAACATAAAACACTTCCTGCCCTTCCTGTTGATGTTCTGTCAGTGATGTCACTTACACTCCACTAAAAGTTTCCAGAGCCACATAATTACGCCATGCTTACGGAATTCATATTCCCTTCCTCAGGTAAACATCCTGTTTGGAAATAAACGTGGTCTGGATGTCCAGGAGAGCAAAATTCAGGCACAAAGGAAGTATATTTGTAAACACAATCCATTGTTGACTGAGAGAGGGGCTTTTAAAGTACAGCGGAAAAAAATTATAACCTTAAAAACAGTACTTCCAGAAATCTGTTTTGAAGAGCGTTCATATATTTGATCTCTTACTGAAAAGGAAATGCAATACAAGTTGGGGAATTTGAGCTATATACAATCACATAACTAGCATTCTTTTTTGAGGCAGCTATCTAATAGCAAGGAAAGAAAAGAAACACTTAAAATTAACCTATTATGTTCCTGATTTATTAAGTAGAACCATTTTCTTTTCCTAAAGCTGTCTTTATTATTTTTGGGTGGATCTGAAATATTTTTTTTTTGCTATCATTTGCTACCAATTCATCCCATCACTCCTATTTGCTTATACTATCCAATTTGTTCCTATTTATCTTCTACCTCTGATGAGGCTGGGATGTAATTTTGAAAAGTATTTTTGATACCCCACAGTTTGCTTGACTTTCTAACATAGAGAGTATGTCTTTTTCTCTTCTGTTATCCAGCATCAACTTGTTCACCCTTTTGGCTGTTCCTGAGTTTTACCACATATCCTGCCTCGCTTTAGCTTTGTACCCCTGAGCCATGGGGAACTGCCATAGTGGTGGAGTTGGAGTGAATGCAGGGAACACTGATCTTGTGATACTTTGTCTGTTCTTATGTTACATGACTCTGTGCTCATTTACTTGAGAAGTGCAAATCTATTTCTGAGCATTAAAATGTCTGACATGCAACACCAGATCTATCTTTGGTGTCATGGTGTGCCCCTGACCAGAAAGTCCAATAGTAGCTTCATTTGTCCAAGTTGACAAATCCAACAAGGAAAAGTTGGTTCGGTATTTTTCCAGTTTACTGCAGTAAATTAGTAATTCGATGGTAAGGGAATGCCTCAATTCCAGGTTTCACTCATTTATCAAAGTTTGACCCGGCTGAGCTCACAGAGAATGATGACCTAGCTGAGCTCACAGAGAATGGTGACCTAACCATTACATGGAAGTCTTATATAGTAGATTAATTTTTTCTCATACCAAACTGAGTTTGCCCTTCCTGGGAGAGTGGTTGTGTTGGGTGTCAGAATACAGCTGTACTTAAGTCTGCTTAAGACTTCTGTTTCCCTTTAATACTGTCAGACCTTAAAAACGGTCTTGTATGTGGAGTGTGGAGATAGCATGAGGCTCTCTGTTTGCTACACAACTGAAGGAACGTTTTTCTGTTCATGCTTCTTTCTGTCTTAAACTGTTAAACTGCTTGTGGGATGGTCCCAGCACCATGCCATGGATGAGCTCAGTGAGCTGGGGAATTCTGTTCATGGTTTGGGTCCCCTGCCAGTCACAGCAGCAGAGCTGAGTGTTAGAGCTGGCTACTTCACCTTGGGAGGGAACCACAGATTATAAAGTTAAGACAGAATATTTAGTATGCAGTTAATGCATCACTGACTTTCTGTTCCCTTTCACTGCACTTTTTGAAGAACAACTCAAAAGTCATGTCAAACACCACTAACTAAGCCGCCATCTCTCCACAAGATGGCTGAAAAGCAAATGCTGAAAGCACTTTGCATGACCACCTCTTCTGCCTGCCGCCTCCTAACCCCTCCAGTTTTATTCCTGTCTGTGCCAGGGACAGCTCTGCACACAGCCACCAGCCCTGTTTCTACCACATACTGTATCTTTTCATGAGATCAAGTATTTCAGTGAGGCTCAGCTCTTAGTAGTTTTAATCTTGCTGTCATCTTTCTGTTAAGAGCATGCAAAACCATAAATGAGCAGAAGTTGTCTGACAAATCCTAATGCCAATTGTTATGGTGAACAGAAAAGAGTATTACCAAGTTATGCTGTCAGTCAGAAAACTCATGAAAACAATGTACCTTAAACCTAAAATTCTGTTATTTGGAAGCTAATCGTGTTTTTTCCAGACTTCATTGTATCAGTAGTTCATAGTTGGTGCATGTTTGTTTACATTCTCTTTCTCTGTAGATAAAACAACGTGGTGGAAGAGGGAAATGATAGGGCAAATTTCTCTTTGTGTGTACTTTTACTGAAGTGTTGTGATAAATTGTGTGCAAGAAGTTATAACATTTATCTCTTCCAGGACGTGGTTTTACTTTTATAATAACTTTCAGTAAAAATACTTCTATAGAGTTCTTTGCTTTATGAAGATTTTGTTTTACTTTTTCAATTATGTCAATATTTAACTTCTTTATTAAAAGTCTGGTTCTCTAGTAAAGCGCACGAAGGTTTTAAAGACCTATGCTGGTTACTTTTGTGCTATTGATAAATTTTGCATGTAGAAGTATGATACTTGCATTCCCAGTATTTCATTAGTTACTATTTAAGAGAGGGCACATAGAATAGAAAGCATTGACCTGTAAGTACTTGCATGTGAGTAACTTCAGTTGTGTGATTTTCCCTTGATATGACAAATTAAGCTGCATGTCAGTGTTGCAGGAGTAAATACCCTGGGGTCACTTCTAGTGCCTCTTCTAGTTAATTACTTAGCACCTTTAAACAAGACACTTTAAGTGTCTTATGCACTGAGGGGGTTTTATATCTGATTTTTATTTAAACAGATCTTGTGAGCTAAGGTATATGCAAATGTAAAATTAGTTTCACATGTTTTTGCAATAAGAGAAAAAGTCTTGTAGGCAATTTGCAGCATGAGTCATAAAGGTGACTTGTCGTTTTCTCTTGTTTGTTCTTCTGTCAGCTATTCTACGTTAAACTACTTAATATTTAATGCTTTCCCTTTTTTTTCTCTCTGATAGCATGGAGGAGTCTATGTAAAAAGAAGTGCCAAATTCAATGAGAAAGAAATGAGAGAGAAGTTGCGGGCCCAGATGAAAGCTGAGACTCCAGTAAGCTTATACCTTCCTTCTCATTTCTTTGACTTTTTTAATGGCAGAGGCTTGTTGGAGAAAAGAGCCATGCCCAATATCCACAAACTACTAAGATGGTAATCATGGATTTGTTTTCTTTCTGTGTTTTTACAGTTACTTTCTGTAATTAGAGTGATACCTCTAATTAAACTGAGGAAAGTTTGACTGGTTCTTTATGATTGACAGCAGTGTAGAGGACAAGGGGGATCTGGACTTAGAACATGAGCTAAGAACCTTCCTTGAGAAACCTCTATTTCAAAAGAGAAACGGTCTGTTTCAAAAGACAACATTTTGACTACTGTGCTTGTCAGAGACTGATACACTCGACTTCTAAAAGTCAAGAACCTTTCCTACCAAATGTTAATTAGTCATCACAATGATCAATCATTTTTAATGGCAGTGACATCTTAGAATTGAATAACTTTGTCTGCTATGCCTGGAGGAGGGAAAAAAACCCAAAACAAACTCTTGATAATTTTCTATTTGAAGAATGACTGTTACTGCCAAGTGACTTTTCTCATGACTCCCTGTATGGTTTGTGGCTCAGTGGTTAGAATCACTGTGCTTTGCTTCCATTACTTGCTGTGCATTAGATTTTTTTTCTTCCTTTTTGTCCAAGCTAAAAGAAAACAACTAAGCAAGCCTTGATATAGAACAGGTATACTTCCATTTGATTTAAAATTGTGTTATCAGGACTTAGGATATAAAAGTTTTGACAATATGGGGAGTCTGAGACTTGGGTAAAAAGAGTTCATGGGTTGTTTTGACATTCATAGTAGTATTTTTTTTTCTTATTTGGGGTTAGTGAGTTTATGTTTGTGCATGTGTCTCTGTTGAAAAAGTAAAATGACCTTGTGCTTCCTGAGGTGCTTAAATGAGTAAAGTGTCCCTATTTCAG
Organism: Haemorhous mexicanus; assembly: GCF_027477595.1. Lineage (NCBI taxonomy): Eukaryota > Metazoa > Chordata > Aves > Passeriformes > Fringillidae > Haemorhous > Haemorhous mexicanus. The sequence goes on along the minus strand of NC_082343.1, from coordinate 94,972,518 downwards.
ACAGTGCTCGAACTCATTTTGTTTTCAGCTAAGATTTGGCATTATTTTTTTGTGTTATAATTAAGAAAAGAAAGTTCCAGTTGTTAGCATAAAAGTTAAGCCAGAAATACATTACAACAACTAAACAGTATCTAATCAATGATGTCCGTGGAGAACACGGTCATGTTCAATGGTGGCAACCTGCACTGTCATTACCAGGGAGAGTCCTGGGATGTAAAGAGGTTGTGTTGCCTCATTATTTGCATATGTCAGTGGTAGAGATTCTACTTGCTGTAAAACTTGGGGTGGAAATGGAATAAGCAGGGGCTGCTTGCAGGATGTATGTAACATAGTTGTAGTCATCCTCCGAAGCAATTCTTCCCCCTGCAGAGTGCTGGTTAAGTTCATTTGAGTTAGTCTGGATGAAATAAGCCAGCAAGGTGTTTTCCTGCATAGGCCCATGGCTTCCTTGCTAGCTAAAAAGACAGGTTCTGCTTGAGTCTGGCTTTCTGGCTCCCCTCTGCACCCCCTAAAAAGCAGGAGCTTGTTGTTATTATAAGGTTTACATTGTGGTAAGAGTCTTAATTCGAAGTCTGTGTTGAATTAATCTCCTTTAGAAAAATGTGTATTTTTCTTTTAATACAGTCTTGGGAAGATGTGCCTAGAAACTCTTCTGATTATGTCCTTGGAAATTTGTAAATGGTGTTCTGCCTTGCTGCAGTGTGTCATTTTAGCACAGCTGGAATGTAAGGAGAGGTTTAAGCATAAAGCTTTTCTTTAAAGATAAGAACTGATGTGGGTTCTGCTTTCCATGTGGTTAGTTAGTGAAATAAATCCAGAAGTCTTTGTTTGTGGAATCATCTTCTCCCTCCTGAGTTGTGTGTAGATTGAAAGCCTACACCTAACCTATCAAAGCTAAAGCCTAATAAATATGGGACCACTTGGGTATGCTTGTTTTTTGTGGCTGTTTAGCTCTCTGGGAGTTTGGTGCTGTTGGAAATGAGCACAGAACCTGGACGTGGATACCAGGCAGTTGTTGCCATTTGCCTCATGTTATTGGGTGTTGCAGTATAGAAGAGAAATAAGTGCTGCAGAAATTAATTGTTTAAAATCTCTCAGTCAAACATATAGGGAGTGACACTTAAATTTACAAAATTTGCCTCAGTAAACATTTGCCTGTTTACTGAGGCAAATGTTTGCATCTGCAGGGGTAAAAGATTCAGACCATTGAGCTGCAACTGAGGGAAGACTAAACTTCTTATAGCCCACTTTATCTGAGAATTTAGATGTAGATGCTCTTAAATGGCCTTTAACCTACAGTTACTACTGTGAGAAGAACATGATAACCTGTGTCCTTATTGCATTATTCATGCAGTTCTGAAACTTAGCATGACATTTACAAGCAGCCATATTGCTTTTAAAATGAAGACATTTTGATCAACTATGCCCTGAACTCATCAACTTCATGCAAAAATAACTAATCTGTGACTGGAATTTTCATGCACTGTATGGTACAGCTCAGGGTGGACTTTCCTCACTTTAGTGGGTAGCTGGTGTAGCTTAGTCATTCTGTGTGTACGTGGTGGAGTTCTTTCTTTAATGTAGTGCTAGAGATGAGCTGGCCTTTCAGCTGCTCAGGAAAGATTTATATACCAATAAAGAAGAGATGGACGGGAATCTGTGTAAAGGGTCACATTGTTATTTACAGTTTCTCTCCACATACAATTCAAACAAAAGAATCCAGATGATTAATGTTCAGTCTGTCTGGAGCCATCCCTTTTCCCATTAAGAAATTGAAGATGTGTAGGAAGACAGAACCAGTCTTCTGTTCTCCTTAGCATAGCAAGCTCTTTACTGCTTCTCTGTGGGCCTTTAAAATTTGAGTTAAAACTGACAGGCAAAGTAGGGCTGCCTCTTGGCCTCTTACATGCACAGTATAACTTGATCAGTGCTCTCATATGCCTCCTTATGTGTAGACAACAGTGGACTGCATATTCTCCTTGCTCACCTTGTCTTGTGACTTCCACCAACCTGTCTGCTATAAACAGCCCCCTTTTCTTGCCCTCAGGTCTGCAGCTGGTCCACGCCTCTTCCCAGATGCAGCCCGGCAGTGTCAGACAGGCACAAAGCTGATAGCAGACCAAAGCATTGTTGCACCTGTGTTTTCTTAGTGGGGATCTTGAACTAATATATTTTCTTAGTTGTTCCTGGAAGTCACTTTGCTTTTCAAACTCTCATTGAATTATATGCTTAAATGGTGCATTATTAGGACTTTTGTTGATAAAATTCACTCAAGATGTGATTTGGTTTAAAATTCCGTAAAATTTGACTGAATTCTAACAAATTGCAATCATATGTTTTGTTGTGAGAGCAGGGACTGTCACAGTGTTTAAAGAACACTTTTGTGTTAATGTTGTTTTAATGTAAGCCATAGATGAAAGTAAGCCCAATGAATGGGTATCCAGTTGTTACTTGATATGCTTAATCTACTTGATTTATAAAGAAAGTTAACTCTTCTGAACAGCAGACTATTCAACTTGAAGACTGAAAATGTCACTTCTATTTTTTTTATCATGCATCCAGAGTAGGAAATCTGCATTCTGAGATGTGGGATTTAACCCTGTACAACCAATATTTAGCTGATTACTATGTGTTTTGGTTGTGTCATTCGTTCAGTGATGGAATAAATCATTGTCATATGAAGAAATGCTAATCAAACAATAAAAACATAGAAGTTCCAGACACATTAATACAACTGCTATGAGGCTTAATGTATTAATTTTGTGATATAGTAACTAATTTGCAAATCCCTGACGACTGTAAATCACAGATGTCCTTGCCTGCTTTTCCCACATTACCTTTTGTATTTTGTTCCAATTATACCAGGTAGGCTTTCTCATACCATATGCTTTTCAGTTACTGATCTGAGTGGTGATGTTTCTCATCCAGTTCACTAAAAGCATACTTTCTAGGCAGTGATCTAAATGGATGCAGATCTGAATCTGTCTAGCTGTCAAGATACAATTGCAGCAATAATAATATTAAAGTTAAACAAGTGCATTGTGTGAGACAATTTTGAATTTTGTAAATTATAATATTTGTTTTCCCTTTTTCACATGAGAACAGCACAGTAAATGCAAGATACCTTTAGTCAGTAGTTACCACTTCTTCATGCCCTGTGTTCTTCTACAGAGTAGCATCTACTCACTCCAGGACGTTCTCCAAAGCCCTTGGCCACCTTTTCTTGCTGTATGTTTATGGTTGTTCTGTTTTCCAGGGACTTGTGTGTCACTTTGCTGCTTTCCTGTGCTCCACCCACACCAGCTCAATTTGTGGCACTCTGATCTATCTCAGGGACTCCCTCAGCTGCCCTATCCCCTCTCTGGAAGCACGACCCCCCCTTAGTGCCATTGCTGTTTCTGTTTGCCTGTGAGACCTTGACAGTGCTGGGAAAATGAAGCATTGCTGTGTGGGAGAATGCAGTTACCCAGTTACCATCTTCCATTCATTGCATTTGTGGGTTGTGACAAGTGCACTGACATTGCTCTGGGGACTCTTCAGGGAGCCCCTGATTGGCAAAATGCAAAAGACTCGCATATTTTTTGATTTTCTGGCTCCAACAAGAATCAGTAGGGTTCTACTAAATGAATCCTGATCCACCCTTGAAGCTTTCAAATTGATGAGAGATACCAAGTTTATTGACACCCACCTGTTCCACAGAAGGAATGAAAGTAATGCATACCTGAGCAAAGGGACCTATTGCTTGGGTTAAAACTAGTGTCTCAATGAATCAGGGACTGTGGTAATCCAAAACTGTCTCTGCTGTTTTGAACATGAGCACTGTATTGTGCAGCAATAAAGTGTGTAACTTTTATGTAGCTAATTGCCCTAGTTGAAAAATCTGCATTAAAAATGGCCTAAACTGCAGCTAGTGTTTCTAGGCAATTAAAATGTTTCTACAAGTTCTTATTCCAAATTCAGGGGAGCTTATTTAGTTTTTAAAATCTTAGAGATTTGTAGTTCTTACAGTGTTTGGAAATAGTGCTTAAGGATTTAACTTTTGCTGCCCATGGTGGGAGAAAGGCCAGTTGTACAAGTGATTCTGGCACTGGCAGGATATCTTTGTCTTGTGCAGGACTGTATGTGAGTATAAGTAGGTCATCTATTTACATTTATGAATTCTACTGTTAAAACAGTCCTAATGAGCTATATAGTAGGTTATTATATGCTGAATTAAATGCAAAGGCCAGTTCTCTCTCTTGTTGGTATGCTTTTAACTCAGAGATATTCAGATTCTGGTCAACAAACCTGTTTGGCTGCTTGTGTTGTAGAGGTTTAGTAATAAGTAAAATAGAATTTCAGTCCCCAGTTGGTGTTACACACATAGGACTAGAGTAAGTAGATACTGTTCCCTGTTGTGCAACCAGCTGCTTTTGGGGGTGATTATCTGCTTTGAAGACCAGTATCAATGTTGCCTGCTTGTAAGTGCTGAGCTATGTACCAAGAATGGTATTCCTGTCCTGTGTGCTTCATTTCCTTTGCTCTATAACCTGTTACAGTCTCTGTATTACCCTTTAAAGCTGAGCAATGCAGTCTTTAATGGGTGTGGAACTGGAACAGCTCATCTTGAAGTACCATTTTAGGCATCCAAATTAAAAGTTTTGCACATAAGAACATATATGAAAGGAAAGAAAAGCCAGTTTCCCCCAAACATACTGTACAGTCTTTCTTCTAACTCTCTTTACTCTACTGACACTGGTTTTGCTATTTTTATGTTTATTTTCTTTTTTTTCCCCTGTCAGATTCTAGGCTATGTACTCAGCTCTCCTTTTTCTTGATCTCCAGCTAGCTTCTCTGGTTGGCACATTTCCTAGATTTCTTCCCACCTCTGCATTTTAGTGCATCTTTCAACCTTCCTCACTGAGGGGTGATTGTGGAGCGGTCATTTGCTGGGGGCTGTCTTTTGGCATTCAGCCCTTTCTGTAGCAGTTCCACAATCATTAAGTGCAAATACCTGCACACTCTGATGTTTTGTGGGCCAGAAGCACAAAGTTGCATTCCTATGTGTCTCTTTTTGAGTTTTTATTTAACTTTGCATCTTAATGTGATGTGCACTCCCAGTTATCAAAGTCTCTGTCTAATCACTGATAATATTCCTTGGACTGTTTTGCAAATCAATTATCTTATTTTCTTTCAAATGTTTTTGAGACTGCTTTCTGCAAAGTTAATAAATTATTTACAGTAGGCATTTTACTATAAATGTGTCATGTTCAACTCCATAGCAGTTTCATTTGTAAGCATAGTTGCTTCTGCAGATGAGCCTCCAATATGGAATTTTCACTGTTTAAGTGATGTTTTGCATCAGCTTTGTTTGTAGGAGATTATGCATCACACACACACACAAAAAACCTCAAAACCCCTCTGTTTTGTTTCAAAAGAAAATGGAAAATTGTCAAATTTGACACCTATTTGGGTACATAATAGACAATATAGTACAGTCAGATATGCAGATACTTAGGCAACCTTTACCTGTGTAGTCATTTGAGAACCCATAGATTTGGTGCTGAAGAGGCAAGCAAATTAATTTACTTGGGAAATCTGACCCTGCAGACATGCATGTTTAAAGGAATGTGACTTTAAAGTTCAAATTACACTAGAGTTCCTAATATATTTAATATCCACTTCAGTGAGAGACATAAAAGGCACATAAAATCTATCATTTCAATTAATAGTATTTCTAATAATGAATGAATTATTGTATATTTCAGTATAAGGAAAGGCTAGAGGCAAGATCACTATTAAAAAAGATTGTTCACTTTCTGATTTATTTGTCTGTCTTTTCAAAATCTCTTAAAACTGATATTCTTGTTGATATCAGCTGCTCCTGACTTGCTGACTTCTGTTGACACATGCTGTCTCCTTTCCTAAATCACATGGAGTATATTCTATGATGTATTTTCAAAGGATATTATATTGAACCTTGAACAGTAAGTTTCTTAGAGCTAAGAAATTTTAGCTCAAGCATTCTGATTTTCTTTTGATCCTTAAAATAGTCAATGGTGTGAGCTAAATAGAATATGAACCTATAAAGTGTTGATAATTTCTGTAAAAGCAATCAGTTTAGATTCATTATAAGAACTTGTCTGTTTTGTTTCATTTTTAATTCAACAGATGTATTTAGTGATTTTTCCAGAGGGGACTCGTTACAATCCAGAAATACCAAAAGTCATTGCGGATAGTCAATCATTTGCTGAAAAGGAAGGTAAGCAAAAAAAATTTTTGAAAAAATTCTTTTGTTACTGTCCTAACATATATTATATAAAATTGTTACATAATATGAAGATCATCTCACCTTAACTGAACTTTTAAACCTGCGTGATTGGTATTTAAAGGTTTAGAATAGTATAAACTACTTTTTTGCTTGCAGAGTAAGATTAGAGTAGTTCATATACAATGACATTTCATGCATTTTACAATGTACAATAGTAACAGTACTCCAGAAGGCTCGCTGCAGTTTCTACCTATAGCTGTGTATTTACTTATGTTCTTGCTCCTTAAGGTTGTAGGAATTGCCTACACTGAATCAGGGGACTGGTCCATCTAAGTTGATATTGTAGCTCCAATTACAGTTGTTAGTCAATATAAAGAATATTTTGCATAAAGCTTGTTGTGCCTTAAAAGAAAGAGTCTTCCATCATTTCACTGTTAATTAGTGTTAGTACTCCTATGGCATTTTGGTTTTCTTCCTCTCTCACCTTCCAGTCTCACTGTTCCTTGATTGAACTTTATTCTGGAGTTGCTTTGATTGTTAGCATTGTCTCTATAACACAGATGGAATTACTTCATCTTCAGAAAGGCTTGCAGAAAATCCAAGGGTCCCAAGATTTTTCGTATTTTCTCACATTATATGCGCATAAACTTTAAATCCAGAGGTTCAGTGAACATGTTTCCTGATTTTGTTTTTTCCTGTTGACCAAAAGTGAAATAATTCACTCTAAAAGTAAACAAAGAATAACAAATAGGTCTGGTAAATTCATCTCTGTGACACACTGAAATGAATTCACAAGTCTGTGAATCAGCCTGTTGATATAATCAAGCTATTAAGTATTGTTAGCTCTTGTCCAAAAGGATATATGCCTTTCTTCTCCTTGGGAAGAATGGAATTTGTTTGCGTGTATGAGCAGGAGAGCCGAAGTCATAATGGATTTGTTCATCGCTTCAGTTTCCTGTCGGAAATGAAAGTCAAATGTTTCATTTAGGTTGGTGGTTCTTTGAGAGTTCAGAGGGAGGGGGCTGTTTGATAGGGGTTTTTTCCTCACCTTTTTTTTCAGGGAAAAGGCTCTTATTGTTTTACTATTATTTTGTTTTGCCTTTTAATTAAATCTCTGCAGTCTGCAAAACAGTAAAACACCGCTTTTGTGCTTTCAGAGCACCTGTTTGTTTCTTCTAATGGTTTTCTCTCCAGTACTGCTCTGTTTTTATTTTGCAACAATTACTCCTTTTAAAAACTCTCACGACAAGTAATTATTAAACAGGAAATATCTCCAATTCTGTTGCAGAATCCTCTTGATCTCCTTCTCTCCACTGCTAAATTATTTTGTTGTTGGTCTCTGCCCCACTTTTTAGGTGGGGAGGATGGGAAGCAGTCTGTGCTCCCCTGGGGCCCTGCTCACCTGCATGTCCACACAGATACAGATGCTCGCAGGAGCTGGAGCATCCCTCGTGCAAGTGTGTTGAGAAGCAGGGGCTGACACTGAGAGCAGAACTGGCACTGACAGCAGAACCAGGCTTTTCTGAAGGCTGAGCCTTGAGCACGTGCCAGTCCAGGGCACATCCCAGTATGCTGGGAGCTGTGGGGATGGGAAGCTCCACGTGGCTGCTGACAGGATGTGATTCCAGCTCCCCAGAGTTCCATCCTGCTGCTGTGCAGTGCTGCTGGCCCTGACTTGTGGCTTGCCCTCAGCAACCCTGGTGTCCCCGTGGTGCTGGCTGGGGGCTGGGGCTGCAGCGTGGGAGCCACGGCCACGGGCAGGCTGAGCGATGGCCGCGCTCCCCGGGAGCCCTGTTACAGGACACCATCACACACACCTTGCCATGCTTGTCCAAAAGATCCGGGAGACTTCTTTCTTCCTGCAGTTTCAGGAAGGGTAGTAACACACAGTAGTTCTGCCAGCCATAGGAATGAGGAGGACATACTGTAACCTGCAGTTTAAATAAAATTGCACTTCATTCTTTGTGGGGATATAATGAAGTCTAATAATTTAGTCTTGTCACCTTAGTATATTTGTTACAGAGCCCAGTGCTTCAGTGTGGGCCTTACCAACATGCAGGGGAATTTGTTTGCTTGTTTTGTCCCTTGAAATTTTTTTTTCCCTACATTTTTTGCTCAATTTTATGTCGACAAAATACTGCCAGTCTAATATTGGGAAAAGTGGTTTAATTAAGAAGAATTAAACTAGAAATCAATGTTAGAACCAGAGGTATTACCTCCAAAGATAACAAAGCTATTCCTAGAGCACAAGCATAACTCAATGTTTATGATGCTGTCTAGAATACTGGTTTTCACATTAGTGTGTGTATGTGTTTTAGTAGTTTTGCAGAGAGGAAATTTGAAAAGGCTTTTGTGGGATTTTACTTTTACTCTCTGCGAGCTGCATCCTCTTCTAGAGAAGATTCATTGCTTTAGGCAGAATTCTTGGGCTGGGCTTAATTACCTGCTCTTAGTGGGACCAGTTGATGAGCTGCATCTCATATGTTGAAGTTCTTTTTAAGTTTTGCATACAGTTACTGGCTCTTTACAGTTGGTCCTTGGACCAGTTCAACAAAAAGAAATGTAAAATTAATTTTTAAAAAGCAGATATTGACATACAATGAAGTATTGTGACATAGCTGATTTCAACTATTGTGTGTTCACTCATTGATATGAATATTTAAATAAATCTTAACCATCTGTGAATAGGATAGAAGGATAGCAAGCAGCAAAAAATTTAAAACTTTAAGCCCTTGAAAGAGAAGCAGCATTTAAAAATAAAAGTAATATTCATGTTACAGTTTGTTTTGCCATAGGGCTTGAGTTCTACACAAAATCTCAATTTCTAGCAAGAACAGATGTTTTTCTTCTTTATGAAACAAGCAAATCAAACACACAAGGTGGGTCCATTGTAAGTTCTATACACTGCATTGAATTCAGTCAGAATTAGCAACAGAAAGTTGGTTACTTCCAGGAATACTGATTTTGTGGTAATGAATTGAGAATGTTGTCATCTGAGGGCAATGCTAGTACCTCCAAAAACTGAAGGATTACTCACACCTTTTACAAGTGTCAGAAGATTCCCTCAGATCAGCTTCTTACCTGGGATAGAAGGTAAACTCAAAATATGAGTTTGATAACTCAAAATGTTTGATTGTATTGGGAAAGAAACTTGTTGACATTTAAAAATGAAAGCAAAAGTCTCTAAAACTAAGTTGTTTGGTTATTTGTAGTAGGGTTGATGCAGGAGTTAATGGTAGAACAAGTTGGATTTTGTGAAGTTAAGAAAGTTAATCCAGTATTTATATATTTTGCCCAAAATAATAATATTTGCTGGGATTTTACAGCTACAACAAGCTACATAAGCCATGTGTTGCCACAATATCAGATGTAGATGTGTGTTAGGTTTTCTCATTACTGGTGGAGGCTTCCAAGCTAAGGGGTATGTGTGCCATGCAGCTGGATTTGATCCTGATACACCTCGTTGTCCTCTCCTGGCACAAAGTAGGTGCCTGGGTAAGATGACTCCAGAAATTGCTACCAGGATGGCACTCCCTCCATGTTTCACTATGGTTAATGACTCCCATATTTCTAATGGTACATTTTGCAGCATTCCCATAATCAAATATTTCTTCCTCTGCTCTCTCAAAGAACTGAGAATATGATGGCATGGGTTTTGCTCCTTGTCTTCTGAGCTTTTGCATTCCAATTTCCAGTATTTAAATATGTAGTCAGTAGTCAAGTTTGCTTTTGTTTCCCATTGTGTGGGAGTAGTCAGCCAACATGGTTCCTGTCTTCAAAGTCTGGTGCAGTCACTCAGCTTACATATTGGTGATACTTTTCAGGCTCTGTTCCAGGGGTTTAGACATCTTAAAAGTGCAGGACTTCTTCCCCACTAGTCAGTGAGCTTGAGTTGCTGGGTCCAGTCTTAATATATGGGTGGCACTCATATTTTCATAGGGATTTAACTAAATTTGTCATAATAATAGAAGTGGTAATGGTAATTTTTATTGGATCTATTTAATTCAAACTGTAAATCTTTTAAGTCTGGGTCTTTTTAATATTGGACTATAGAGAAAAATGTTTATAAACCCCGTGATATAAATGATGGTTATTTTTTGTGCGAGCTTCTGGTATAAAATTTATTTCATTTGTATGTAGCCAAAATACCTATGTGTGGATTTTTTATCATTTTGTAGTAGTCAGTCATAGAATCATAGAATATGCTGTGTTGGAAGTTACCATCAGGATCATTGGGTCTGAATCGTGGCCCTGCACAGAATACTCCAAGGGCCACAAATTTCTTTGGTTTAGAAGAATATTAATTTTATCAAGATGTTAATGTATGGCATTTTAAAAATTTGAAAATAAATAGAAATAATCCAAAGTCCTCCTACTCCTAATATTACTAACTTTGAAAAGCCAAAGCCAAAGGGATGAGAAGCTTCTTAAATTTAACTTGGCTTGTTTTTGCTGAATGAAGACAAAACAATCTTCCCTGGTGAAAGGCGTTTTTGGAATTTTGTATTAATGTTCAATTTCTAACAAAGGTCATTTCATCAAGCAAACATTTAAGGTATGCATTTATTATCTTCTTTGGTTTTATGCAGGAAAGTTGCTAATGTAAATATTTTTTAATGCTAAGATTAGCTTGACAAATATGCTTTCTGCTAAGATGTTTGTGTATGCAGGATATGCTTATCTCAAAATTGTTTTACAGGTCATGTAAAAAAGAGGTGTTTCAATGGAGCAAATTGAAAATGTTTCCCTTCTAGATCTTGGCATTAGTTTTTGATTGTATTCTAAGGCAATTCAAAGTATTCAAGATCCTTAAAAGTTATTTGGAATTGTCTCTAAAGAAAATAGCTTTTGGTGGTATTTATTTTACACTTTCATGAGAGCAGGCTTGGTCTAAAAGGGCTCAGTGAGATGTGGACAAATTAAAAAAGAGTAGGTTGAGACCAATCATTAGAATGAACTAAGGGTCTGGGTTATTAGAAGTCATCCTTAGGAAATTAAGATAGGAAAACAAAAAGCTACATTGTATTTCTGTAGATACCCATCTTGGAAGAAAGTGTACCATTGTGTGGTGTCTCCCATGTCTTGCTATGGGCTGGTCGTGCTCTTCCTGTGATGATTTAGTTCATGGTAACAGAAAAACAATTTTACTAGTGCATGCAGTTTTTTAATACTGCTATCAGCTGAGTCCTCTTTCTGTAAGTTGATGGAATAGTAGCATACAAATGGATGAGCTCTCCCACTGTTATTTTTTAAGTCTAACTATGGACTCTGGTTTCAATATGTAAAGCTTTGACTCACTGGAGGCATTCCAGAAAGCTGGTGGGAGCTCAAGAGTTGGGTGAGTACTTGGGACACTGCACATAACTGCAGAGCTTTCTGTCTAATATCTTCACTGCACACACATTCACATGAAAAAGGAAAGATCTATTTGGTCTTGAAATCAATTCATTGGTTTTCACCCTGGTTGCAGTTTTTGTGTACTTGAAAGTTGAGTTTCAAGTACATGGTTTCATGGGCAGGGGAGAGAGGTATAGAGACCTCAAACTAATTTTGACGTCCACTTTCAGTGAGCAATTAACTTTTGTTGATGACATGTGGTAATGCTAATGTAATGCACATAGAGTATTCTTAAATTAGAGCTGAGAATTTTACTGTTTTTTTTTTTAATGTTGTGTGTACACATCAGGGGTAGAAATATAACTAACAAAGTCCAACTCTGAAAATGCGGATGGCCTGCCTGTACTGAACAGCTTTTTGAGTTTCTGGCCTGGATGAAGAGGACAGCAATCTTCTACACAGCGTTTTACTAAGCTGCTATTATATGTTACTTCACCCTGATAAAGTTAGATAAATGATGTTTTGTTTAGTGTCTTTTTGTTATTTTGTGTTTAGATGAAAAATTCGGTTCCATAGATGTTAATGATTTGGGTCTTTGTACTTGCCAAAGTCATTATTTTATTTCATTCAGTTTTCTTGCAGGCTTTCTGAAGTAATTCTGCATCTTGCAATAATGTAGTAAATGGATGATATTTGAAGTATCACTGCTTATCATATTTCTTCCGATTTTCTTTTCTTTTTTTTTAATGTCTATCATTCAAAAGTTAGAAGAGCAAAGCTATGGCTTTTTAAGGTAGAACATTACAATATTGCTAGTATCTAGTTCATTTTCTTTGGCATTTAAAATAAAATCTCATGACCTTAAATACTTTGACAGAGGGTCCTAACTGTATTGCACAACATTAAAAACAGTTTAAGCACAGTGTGTTTTGTGAATTGGATGCAGGCAGCTTGCCAAGGTAACTATACTGAAACTACTTGGATTTAAATTCTGTTATGTTGATTTTAGCGAAGACCATAAGTAATTGCAAGAATATGTGGTAATGTTTTTATAAAACAGATTCTTTAAAAGGATGTGCTTAACTGGTGTTGCTGCATGTTTATCATGCACTGTAGTGTTTCTGAATAATGGATTATGGACTTTATTGGTTTAGATACATACTCATATTGTACTTAAACTCTCAAGAGCTCACTGAGAGCATGTGAAATAGGAGTGGCTCATTTGCACTTCACAGATTGTTACTGACCATCTTCATCACCAGAACTGGCCATGGATTTAAAAAAAATTAGCAATTAATAGTCATAGATAACTTAATAATTTGTCTAGATGATTCAATTCTCACAATTTTCCCTTTTTCTTCCTCACAGTAATAATTTGGTGAAGGGGAAGATGAGTTGGGCAGGAAAGGAATGACAGTGTTTTTAGAATATATTTGGGAATTTGTCTCAGCAAGAGTTGTGTTGAGTGTCATGTCCACACTAATATCATTGCTGACACAGCACAAGAATATTCAGTGCTTCATTTACTGAGTAAACATTTTGAAACATAACATAATTAGCTGTTTGATGTAACAGTTCACAAGCTAAGAAAACACTACCACTATGTTATGCTTCAAAATATTTACATGATCAATATAACATTTTGCATAGACAGTTATCACTATTGCCGGTAAGGCATGGAACAATGGCTTCAGAAGGAGTGCTGATAAACAGCCTTTTATCTTTGCATTCAGACAAGGAGATTCTTAGCAAATATTAAGAAATCAAGATTGTGATTTATATTGAAATTTTCAACTCTTAAGAATGTTAGAGTGGTGTAGAAACGAGCATTATCTTACAGTGCTCACTAGATATTTTCATAATGTGAGATCAAAGTATGTTTTACCCAGCAAGGGAGTTCAGTAGAAAATCAGGACATAATATAGAATGTTTTGAATTGATTTAGCAAGCAGAAAGTTATCAAAAGCAATAGCACAATACTTTGGTTTAGAAAAATTTCCTGTTCACCCACCAGGAACCAGTAGATTAACCAGTGGATGACTCTTTAAAAATGGACTGAAGAGTAAGCCAATGAGAAATAGACTAGAAATGGAAAGCTAGAATTTTATTCTGATACTTCTGTTTGAAAAAGATACACATAGAAAAATAGTGAAAAATTTTACATAGCGTGCTTTTTTTTTCCCCTAGAATCCCTTTCAAGTAAATGTGGAAGAGCTCTGTTCAGGTCAAGAAAAGGTTTTGGGTTAGGGCTTATTTGTTTGCTTGTTTGAATTTTGAAAGTCATTGTATATTAAAATTCTAGAAAGAGAACCAGGTTTATACTTTAGATCCCAATGTGTTTTAATGTTCTTAAATATGCTCTAATTGGAAGTGGTCAACTGAAGTAAACAGTGAGATGAAATACTGTTGTTAAGATATGTGGTGTGATGTTAAACCTGATATTCTTGTGTCCTTGACATACCAATTGCTGTGGCTTGGCCTGGAAAAGTTAAAAGTTGATTTCTGTCACTAAGAGTTTGTCAGTAGCAAAGTCAATTGTAACAAGTTGTTTGCAGGGAAGCACAGATTTCCTCCTTGGTTTTGGTTCTCTGTGCTGTATTTTGCCCCACTGCTGCTAAGTTTTCTGCTGGGATAGTGAGTAGGTTAGGATTCAGAATGTTCACTGAAGTGTTTTGTCCTTGGGAAGTAAAATGCTGAATGAGCATTAGGTGTGCTTAAAATTCTCTGGGATTATCTGTCAAATCTATTTCTGATACAGAATTTCAGGAGGTGGTGCTATGTGTGTTTAGTATTTCTCAGATAATTTGCTCTTTTTTTTCACCTCGGTTGGACACACATAAACAGTAAAGAGAAGTGCTTTGTCATCACTCATGAGCCACATTAAAACCATCATTACTTCTAGTGAGAAGTTGTAATAAAAGGACCTCTTACTGAGCAGCCTTCCTCTTGTTAATGTCCTTTAGGATTTCTGTTTCATCTTCTACATGTGTTCAGTAGAGCATAAGCAGTGAGTACACATGCACACTCTCTCAACTGAGAATTGAGATTGAAAATAAACCTCTTGTGATTTTGAATGGAGATGCTGACATTCCTCGGTGTGATGTTCCTTTTGTGGATGTAGTCCAGTTTAATTTCAAACGCTGTAGTCATTTTTTCTTTTTTCCCCTCTAGGACTTGCTATATTAAAGCATGTGCTGACTCCACGGGTGAAGGCAACTCATGTAGCCATTGACTCAATGAAAGACTATCTGGATGCAGTGTACGATGTGACTGTGGCTTATGAAGGTACTGTGGACCACAAAGGGCAAAGAAAACTGGCACCATCTATGACAGGTGAGTTGAGACTTATGAGACATGCTGTAGCTGTTGTATGCTTGTTTATATACAGAACCAGCTTCAGGTGCTTTGAAATGCTCTGAAGATAGTCTCCACAGCACTTTAGCCATCCTCTAGCCCTCTGGTAGGGCATTGTTTTAGTCACTGGGCTTTTGGAGGAGTTACCTGTGACACTCCTGCCCTCTGCTTCCCTATTCCAATTCTAAATACAAGTGCCCTTTGCAGTCAAAGGAAACTTGGAGACTTAGGCAGCAGATTCCATTCACCTTCATGTTTCTCTTAGCACTGGGATTTGGCATAATCTTAAATTCTCTCTCTCTTCTTCTGCTGTGCTAGCCAGTAATCTTACAAACAGTCAGCAGCATTTTATGCAAGTGGGCTTCACTTGCTTTAGTACTTTACACTACCTACAGGACCTTAAGAAAATCAGATAGATTGGTTTTACGTTCCTTGAGTAATCTAACCAGAGAACATGTTCCGGAGTTTCTGCTGGGGAAAACTCAGGGACAGAGAGCTTCAGGGTTTGCTGTTTATTATGCTTGGTAGTGGACTGATAATTTATTCTTAAGTAAATAATTTGCCTTCACTGTTACTGGAGTGCCAGATATCATCTTATATCATCTTTCTTTCCATTTGTAGTTGCTGTGTTACTCAGCTGTATCTGTGCCTGTCTGTTGCTGGTTTGCTCAAAGTGGCACTTTTGAGTCTTTTGCACTACTGATACCAAGTGGGAAAAAACAACTACAGTAGTTCCAGAGAACTCTCCAGAGTTTTGGCTGAGGGATCAGTGTACACTGAGGGACCTGCAGAGAACTTAGATCTAACTCTCTGCTCCTCAGCTCACCCAGTGTCACTGGGACTGGTTCCTTCTGCTGCTAAAAATAGTTTGTGGTGCAGCTGTTTCCATGTCACTTCATTAGCAGGTGTAACTCCTTGTGTCACATGCACTGCTTCCCAGGTGCTAGTTGATTAGAAGTTCTGCAGTTGTCTATTTTTATGTTTTCACCCTGTTTAAAATTCTTCTGGATAGGTGAGTAACAAAACTGTCAACACTGTATATTAACTCAACACTTGTATTGTACTGTAACATCTTAGGATGATTTTATTTTATGTCCATCTTGTTCCTAGTAGGCATTTTTAATATCAAAAGTTCTTTTTGTTATTTACAGCTATTTTGGTTTTTTTAAATGCCTTCTGACCCTTTTATAGTACCTTTGGAGACTGAGCAGCCTCCTTCTTGTCCCATCACCCAACCCTAAGACCCCCTTCAAAACAAATAGGATTGTTTCTCCTTCCCTGCAGCATATCTTGTTTCACGACTTAATTACCAGGCAGTTTCAGCCATTCTCATGCTGAACTTCTCACTGCCTAATGGTTAATTAAACAATTAAAATGTCATTACCTAATGATAAGATGGCAAATGTTCAAATTCCTTACAAGACCTCTTCACCTTTTGAACCTCTGATTTGCATGAAGCATGATATTATTCTGGAAGGGGAACCAACAAACTGAATTTCCCTGTTGGCTTTTTTTTGGTGTTGGTGTCAAGCAGGAATCAAATGCTTTGGGGTGGCCACTCCACATCCAGCCTTTTGGAGCCTCCATGGCAGCAGTCCAGGCATATCTTTCAGCCAGGCTTACTGCTGGGGCTGGGGTAATTAGTTGCTCAGCCTTGGGGTAAAAATAAGGCAGTAATACAGAATGAAGTGCAGCCAACCAGCTGTTACCCCTTACAGAACAGATAAATGATAGATCCGTGATAGATCAACATCACATTCCATGCTATTGTGGCAGTCACATGTATTCCATATAATATAAATTATGTAGACTAAGAACACTTTATGAATTACAGTGTGGAACATAGTTGTCATTCTTTTAGGCTCTCCAGACACAAAGTGACAGACAAACAATTTCTGTTGGAAGAGATCAAGATCATTTCACCATTTATTATGCAGAAGTCCAGCAAGTGGTCTGTCAGGAATATAACAAGAAATTAATTAGGCATTCTTATGCATGTAACATTTTTTAGCATTATTTCTCTTTCACAGTGCTAAATTGAGTTATTCACACATCAAAAGGACATTTTATTTCATATGAACATTTCATATTTGTGTCAGGGCTGGTTGAGAATTTTGTTTTTCATTCTCATTGGAATAAAATGGCAGTGCAATCCTGGTAATTTTTAAAAGATAAGGTTGACATGTCTTTTTCAATCCAGCAACACTGATGGAAATTTATTGCATGGAAAACAAACTTCTGATAAACACAACTTTACTTGAGGACTTTATTTCCCATACTATGACATTTCCCATGTGAATGAAATTTGAATTCCGCACAGATACAGTGTTACTTGAAATGCATTTTGGTTTCAGTTCTATAAATCTCAATTCCCCAGAAGGGCCTGTGCCATTTCAGGAAAAACCCATACTTAACCTGGGACATCATCAGCTCCTGGCTGTTGTCTTCAGTAGTAAACAAAACAAATTAAAAAGAACATTTTAGTAACTGTGAGGAGTCCTAGCATGCTTTGTCTGAGAAATTTTTTAGCAAAATGTGAATGGGAAAAAATCTGAAGAAAAGGTGAGTTGCTTTTTAAATTTTGTAGTATGCAACTTTTAGTCTAAGCAGTCTTTCTTAGCAAAAATTCAATTTTTGAAATTTTTTTCTAAGTCCAGCAATCTTAAATATACTGTTGACTTCTCAATAGGATTAAAACACAGCATAGTATATGTTTCACCATAAGAACAGTGAATGCCAGACATACCTGATATAACATGGTGCCATTTTAGAGCAGGCAAATTATTGTAGTACATACTTCCAAATGTGTTGAGCTTTCTGTCACTGCTTATGCATGTTAATATTTTTTTGGCGCTTTTCAGTGGCAAGTTTGTTTTAGAAGACATCAGATTTGATTAGTCTTCAACAGTGACTAAGACTAGATTAGCTTTTCACAGGGATGTTGTTTCCTGCTGTTGCTTCACATCCAGTTGTAATCAATGGATGGATTTTTTTTCCTACCATTTATTCATTCCCTTGATTACAAGTTTAGATCTTGGTACATTTCCAGTGGAAGTTTATCTGGCACATGACAGCCTTTCCAAAGAATAACAATTTCCCACAGGTTTCTCCCCTCTCTCTGCTCCTGAAGATGGCTTGTCCAGATCATTAATGACTGAAAATTGTGGTCCTGCCTGGGGAGGACCAGGCTGCTCTTTACTATTTATTTGTGGTCATTAGAATAAGATGCTAATAATCATATGGACACTGTGGCACAGCTGAAGGACATCTCAGGTACTGAAGTCTGGAAGAACTATTTAGAAGGGAAAAGGAGGAGGAGAAACTTGTGCTGCATTTGTTGATAACGTTTTACTACACGGTCATCAAGTGAAAAGCGGAAATAAGTCTGGGAAGAAAGGATGAGAATGTAGTTTTCCCTCCTTCAGAATAAATGTTCTTAACATTCACATCCAGCTTTGTCTGGTGTTAAAAGGCAGGTCTCGTGGGACATGGGAACTGTTATCATTCTTGCACCTGAAAGAGCATTATGTACACATCTACATCTTTATTATTCTGCCTGAAGGCTTTAGTGTAACCAGATGGTATTTATCTGGCCATTGTAGATGAAAGAGTGTGTGAAATAGCAGCATGTGACAATGATAAACACTGAATAAAAATAGCAAGTATATATAGACTCTGTCTTAAAGAAGTCAGAGGAATTCTTGAGAGTTATTGACTCTGCTGTATATCAGTTCCAGAACAAACACTTTGAAAGCCTGTGTATGTGAGCATTTCTGAAAATCTGTACATCACTTTGATCAGTATAATTTGAGGAGGTCAGACTGGCCTAACTTCCCTCGGGGAACGTACACTTTTCCAAAAGCTTGCACTTTTGTTAGGACCCAGCTAGACAGGGAAGTACAAGACTATAGAAAAGAAACTGGAGCAATAGCAAACAGTCTTTTTCTGGACTGGGCCCCAAATTTGTTCACATCCATTGTCTCTCAAGGTCCAAAGAAGGATAACAAGCACATGGTTACAGATGTAACCATCAATGAAAGAATTAAAAAGCTAAATTAGTAAGCTGATAAACATTGAGAGAGGTATGAAACAGTCCAAAGTTAAGTTTTTTAGTTATGAACTGACTAACTATCTCTTCAGATCTCTGCTAGCTGTCATCTTCTATTGCATGAAAGAATATTGAAGAGTAAAAGTCATTTGTTTTAGAGTAACCAAAGAAAGGATGTAGATTAGACCTTGCATTGCATACTGTAAGAATTAAGCATTGTACTTCTGGTCAAAAACCACATGTCACCAGAGAGCAGCATCAGTTTATGGGCGTGTATGAAAGCCTTGCTGTAGTTCATCAGAGAAAATGAAGGTCAATCTGGGCATGAGTAGCACCTCTGCTTCTTTCACCATCTGAAAACAAGGACACAAAGATGTCAACTGTGTTTGGAATTCCCGTATCTCAGTTTCTTGTCTCCACCATCAGCCAGTCTTGGATGCCTAAGGAAGAATGCAAGATTCAGGTGACCCTAAATGTGTCTAACTTTTCCCAAAGTACAGACACCTGTGGGCGCTGTGTCTGTGTGCTCACACCCCCTTGGTGGGGGTAATGACCCTCTGCAACTCCTTCTCAGCCCCAGGCATGTGTTCCTGTGATTGCAAAACAGGTTATTGTGTATCTCAGTTATTCCCAAGCAGCTCTTACTGAAGGTAAGCATCTGTAGTGCATCTGTAGCTTCCCTTTGGGAATTTGTGATTTGAAAACAAACAGTCATCAGGAAACCTCTGCTACACAAGAGGCTCTTGAAAGTATTTACACTGGAGATTCATAAAATTACCCTGCACCCTGGACCTCATGCACATGTGAGAGGAAGTATTCCACTCCCCAAGCAGCCATTTATTTACAAAGGCTCGAGGAACTCCTGATCTTTATGCAAAAGTGTATCTAAACCCTGAGGATAACAAAAACAACCTTAACTTTTTCACACCATCAGGTTTGGCCAAAAATGTGTTGCTGCTTTGAGAGTCTGTGTTTATTTTTGGGGTTTTTATGCATCATAGTCCTTTTCTTCTACTCTGTGGTGCTGTTCTCTGTTTATCAAAACAGACTGAAAGAAAGGCAAAAACATCAATGCTAGCAGTACTGGCATAGTTCCTAACAGATCCTGTTTTTTTGCTGTAGAGAACATAGTTTTGAACTGGTCACTCCTTGCTTTTTGTTGCCTTTTTTTCTTGATTGCATTGTTTGAATTTTTTTTTTCTTTTTTTTTCACTTTGGAAACTTTTAAAATGTTCCAGGGAAGACACAGATATCTCCTGAATTTGCTCATTTTTAGTTACGAGTGATGGGATACCCTTTAGATGTAATCCACAGACCTAGTCTGATCTAGGTTCTATTTCTGGCAGCCTATTGATGAAAACTGTTACGCTTTTGTAGGAAACCTCCTGCTGACTCGGCCCACATACTATATTCTCATATTGTTACAGCGTACTACAAAGGCCAGACTGCATCTGTTAGAATAACAGATTAAAGCCACTCAAAGATTGTTTCAGTGAGCTATAATGTGCAAGTACTGTGGGTCTTCATCAGCGACCATCTTGGAAGAGCAAGACAACTTACAATGACCCTGTGCTGCTCTCCATTGCTAATATCAGTATAGTGAACTATAGATACCAGTTTCTAAGATTCTTCAGATCTCAGCATCTTCAGGAAGATACAAGCAAGTGATTATTTACGCTTGAATTTTCAGGATTTGTGGAGCTATAGTTATCTGCCATCTTCATGATGTTTTAAAAAAATTTTATATATATATATATATATATATATATATATATATATATATATATATAATTTTTTTTAAGTTGTCATATCCTTAGTTCTGCTTCCCTTCTCCAAACTGAAAATTTGGCCTTTTTCATGTCTCCTTTTTTGTAATGGAGGTACTTTTCCTCCTTAAATGTTTTACTTGGTATTTTCTGTGGCCTTCTCTGAGTCCACTACATCCTCCTTCAGATGCAGAGACCAGATGTACACAGAGTATTTAAAATGTGGATTCATGATCTTCATCTGTAGAGTGACTCTCTTTGCCTTGTTCTTGATGTCCTTCCTCAAGCAGCCCTCTATTTGGGGGATTTGGGGTTGCTGCTGAGAGGATGGTTTTAGGGAAGGGTCAGCAACTCTCAGATTGTAACCACCAATTCCAAGTTAAGCATCATGTGATCAGGGTTTCAGTTATTTTTTTCTCCATGTTTGTTTACTCTGAAGCTTGGCTGCCACATTTTTACCCTGTTTGTTCAGCTTTGAGGGCTTTTGAAGTTCAGCCAACGTTTGACTACCCAAAAGAGCTCAGGGTCTTCTGAAAGAGATGTGAAAAACTTGAGCATTCACAGTTTGCTCCCTTCTTCAACTCATCAGTCATGAGGCAGAGTAAAACCAGTCCTGGCATTGATCCTCGGAGGACCCCAGTGGCCAAGTCCTTTCCATCCCTAAGGCCTTCCATTTGCTTCCTCTCCTTTAAGCAGCTTTCGGTCTTTAGAACATCATTTCCTCTAATCCTGTGGCAGCTTAATTTTTTTAATAGCCTTCAATGTGGAACCCTGTCAGAGGCTTTATGCAAATTCAAAAATATCATGTCCAGTGAATCCCCTTTATCCACCTGGTCCTTGACACTGTTGTAGAAATCCAGCAAGTTGATGGGACAGGATTTCCCCTTACAGAATCCACACCAAATCTTTTTCAACAGACTGTGATTATCTGTGTGCTCAGTGATTTTATTACAGATCTATTATCTTGCCCAGTGATGTAAGACTCTGGTCTGTGTTTCTGTATTTCCCAGCATCATCTCTAAAGTCCTCGTTTGTAGAAGGGAAACTCCCCATTTTTCTGGCACAATGGCTGTTTGTGATGATAGGTTACACATCTTTGCTTTTAAATTCCACATTTGAGAGCTTCTAGATGAACGCTGTCTGGTCTTGGTGACTTCCTGTCATCTGACTTGTTTATTTATATTTAGTCTAATATTTTCTGTCTGTTTACTTATTGATCTAGTTCCTTTGAATTATCTGGTACAAAGAATGCAGTGGGTATAGGAATCAAACATTTTCAACAAGAAAGAATTACGCAAGTAGATATGTGAACTTCTCTTGCATGGGCTTATACTTAACCATGAGCGCTGCTCTTCACACTTTTGTCATCCAGCAGTCCTACCAGTGGCTTCGCAAATTTATTGCTTTTAATATACTGAAAAAAGTTAAAATAGACCACCCTTTCCATTTTTCAAGTTCATTTTAGTCCTCTTAAGTTTGTTTACATTTGGCATGAGCAGTTTTGTGGTTTTTCCTTATTTGGATGAGCTTTCCATTCCTCAAAGAGTAGAAAAAAATAGGAGTATCATGGTAGCCTCCTTGATTTTCCCATTAAAGTCATACAGCTGTTTTTCAGACCCACACAGACTTTTCCTTTTGCAGTGTTACACATGTTTTATGCAAGCTTCTATTACAAGCTTTTCTGGGGTTTGGTATTTGGTGATTTTTTTAATAGCTTCTAGCTTGCCCTCTTTTGGACTGTATATTTTAGGGTGTTTTGACACTTTGCCTTCCCTCCCATTGTGTACTTCCTTTAATTCATAGAATCTTAAAAGTTGGAAAAAACTTCTAAGATCATGAAGTTCAGCTTTCAACCAAGCACCACCCACACCCTCTAAACCTTATCACAAAGTGCCATATCTGCATATTTTTTGAACATTTCCAGGGATTACAGCTTGACCACTTCCCTGGGCAAGCCTGTTCCAATGCATGACCACTCTTTCAGTGAAGAAGGTTTTCCTAATATCCATCCAGCTTGAATTTCTTGTGTTGTGGCTTGAGGCCATTTCCCTTGCCCTGTCACTAGTTTCCTGGGAGAAGAGGCCAACCCCAAAGAATTCTGCATTTCTGTGCTGGATTCTTTCTCTACAGCACTGAAATTGATTGTATTGTGGTTGCAGAGCAAGACCACACCAGAAACAGCATCTTTTCTTGTGGGTTTTGTTACTTACTAGTTCTTCCAAGAAATATTTTTTTCTCCTCTAATGTTTTTGTCCAGTTGGTTAGGTCATCTTGGTTTGGGTTTATTTGGGATTTTTCCCCCAGCTTATCCTGCTGAAGTATCAATGCATTCAATAAAGGTAGCTGGAATCTCAGACTTCTGCTGTCATTTGTGAACTTGCAGGTGTCAGTCTGGTTTCACAGTTTCTGCTCACTATTATTAAGTTCACTTGGAAGTCATTTTATTATTTATCTTATATATATTCTAGTAGAATCTGGATTTTCTATCCACAAGGACATTATTGTGCCTTTGTCCCCTTATTATATAAAGCTATTATACTTTATATAATCTTTCATGCACAGCACCCTACCCTCAATTGTACATCCTCTTCTGTCATTCCTGGTAACATTGCCCGCTCCGGCAAGCCCACCAGGATGCCTGTGTTACAGGAAGGAGTGATCTCTAGGTGCCAGTAATTCTTGTAATGACCTCATATTTAGGCTCCTCATGTTGGTACAGAGGCACTTCTGGATCTTGCCCCCACAGTGGATTTAGCTACATCCAGCTCATGTTTCATCCATCTGAACAAGTTGCTTTTTCTGACTTTCAGTCTTGCCCAGCTGCCAGTTGAAACGTTCTCTGATTTTTCAGTTTTCATGGCCAGCGCCTTGGCCTAATAATGATGCAGGTGCATCCCATTTCTCACTTCAAAACATCCCCCATCTCCTGAGCTGTATCCTCCTTACACTGTGCCCCTTTTGCATGCAGGGGAGCACTGATCTCTGTGTGCATGTAAGTCCTTGCGCAAGGTATTGGCAGCATTCCTGACAGCTCTATTCCTCAAGTGCAGGCTTGTGCAGGCCATGAGCTTCAGTCTGGGCTGCACAGCATCCCCTCCATGCTTCCTACATCCTCAGTACTCGCAGGTACTCGCAGGTGCTGCTCCTTCACTGCTGCCCGGGGTAACCCCTGCAACCAAGCTCTGCTGGCCCAGGATGTTTGCTTTCCTGCCTAGTGCTGCTTTGCTCTGCTGCTGTTTTATTTTGTTAGAGCATGTCGTGAAATAGTTTCCTATCAGCTCAGCTTGGGATGATGGAAAGCATGAAGCTGAGAAACATCGCAGCACTGAAATTTATATTTGTTTTGCTGTTTGATTGTTAATTTGGTGTACAAAGTAAATGGAAGTGGAGACACAGGATTTCTTTCTTTGAAGAGGACATAGTTTACAAACTGCTTTTGTAGCTGAACGCTGAAGTCCAGACTAATGCAAGTTTAGGAAGTGGATAAAGAATCTACAGTTCAGAGGAATGTCTCTGCTGGTTTTGCCTGTAAAACTATACAAACCACAATGCAAAATGTTCTCTTACTGAAGAGATATATTTTTACACATTTGAAATGCTAGTTATTTAGAATAAATACACATTCAGATTTCATTTTCCTGTGATATCACTATCAGTTTATCACAAACACTACTGAAAACTATTAAAACAGGAGAGATTTGGGGGCTCTCAAAGTGGACAGAATTAAGTCAGGCCTCAGTTTGTCCCTTCTTAATTTTGAAGGACATTGGCAACAATTACATTGCAGTGGAAGAGCCAGTGTAGGAGGCTGAAATCTGAGCTACTTTATTGCTGTCATATTTAAAGTGCATATAAAAATAGACTTCATTAGTAATTGAAAACTGGAATATCTGTTTAAGTGTAACACTGCTGTCACAACTTTCTAAGGGACAAGGCAAATAATTTGGAGTGGTGGAATGAATTTATGTGGTTCAGAAGGGGAAGGTAGTCTGAGGCCAGTTGTTTGTCCCTTCTCAGTTACAGATAAATTGGTGTTTCGGAGCTTCTCTCCTCCCTCAGTTTCCCTGGTATTGCTGGTAATTCCAAAGACAATTAATTGGCTTTTGAAGGTGAGCAGCTGAGAACTGGTAGAATTTTGCAGGTGCCCCAAATATTGGTTTGCAATTAAAAATTCCATGGATTCAGTTCCTTTCCTGGAGTCTATTGCACCTCATTTGTTAATCCCAGTGCTGCAGTGGTCTCCCCTCTGAAGCCTTGCATTAGTGTGAATCCGGTCTCACCAAAGGAGGGATATAGTGCAGTGTCACAGCTCAATAACAAAAAATGCTTAATCCACTTTATTATAGTTTTCAATTCCTTCCTTCTGCTGTGCTTGGTCACTAGAAGCATTATAAACATTCTGTGCTTGTATCTGTTATTTAGCCAGATAGAAAGTTTTATTAGGAAATTATCTCCCACACGAAAGTCTGTCCATTTGGCTCCCACACAAAAGTTGTTAGTGTTCATTTAACCCAAATTGTACAGGGTTCTTGACTAATGCTATCCCCAACATAATGTAATGTTTGTAACGTATGATTTGCATTTCGGTTTTGTCTCTTGAAAGAAAGTTCAGGCTTGCTTGTTCCTGCTGTTAATTATAACAAATTCTGGCAAGTTTAGGAATCTGAAAAGCCTGTCAGATGTTGGCCTTAAGGGCTAGTGTCTGTGAAGTTGGATGTAATTTGTGCATAATAAATTGCTTCAATAAGATTTTGTTTCTTAGCTTAATTACATAAGTCTTTTGGGAGTTAAGCTAATGTGAAATTAAGGGTCATGGGACCACCACAAACTTTTGGAGGTTATGGTGATAAAATCCAGCTGTTTCTTCTCACAATTGACCTCCAATATGTTGTCCTTATCCAATGGTGTTCTTATGTGTTTGCTGTAACACTGTAGAATGGTTAGTTGCATTAAACACTGATATGAATTGGATAATTAAATACTAGTCAGATTACCTGACTTGGCTGACTGCATGCATTACAGTGTCATCTGCAGATGTCCTGAATGCCAAGGCTTTGGATAAAAGGACTTTGAATCAATGTGTGGGAATCATGACCTTCCCCAGGGTAGCACCTGAAGAAGCAAATCACACAGCCCTGAGTGGGGCTGTACTAAGTCAAACACAAAAGGGAGGGTGAGGTTGTTGGAAAAAGCAGTGGGATTCATAAAAGGTGGGAAATAATGACAAAGTTTAGGACCTTCACATATGGGGATTCAATTTAGAGTGGTTGAAGAAGACTGGGATGGGAAGTGGTAAGAATCAGTTTGCATTGGAACTTTGGGGTTGAGGTGGAAAGCCAGCAGCAACACTTAGGTATTTGAGGAGAGGATTTTTTTTGTCTAAGTAGAATTATAGAATTGCTACACTTTAGCTTTGGTGGGGGAAGGTGTTTCTTTTTAAATACTTATGTCTTGAGTTTTGATTGGTTTATCATTTTCCTTAATAATTTATAACAGAGTTATAAGTAACATCAGTAAGGACTTATTTGTTCCTATGCAGAACAGCCCACGTGCTATGAAGCAAAAGAAACATACACTATACAATGCACAGAATGTTTTAAATATCATTTAAAGCTTGAGCTTTAAATGATATGCATATGCATATTCAGTTAGAGCTTGAGCTCTAACTGAATATGCATACCATAGATGCTTTTTATAGGAGCCTATTACTTTTTCTGAAAAGACCAGATCATCTGGCTTCCAGGCATTTGTTTTCTAGGTAGTTTTGCATATTGTTAGAATGTTCTGCTTAATAGGTAATGCCACACAAAAGAGGATTTGTACATCGTGAACATTATAAGCATTTAAGACATGGATAATACATCTGTCATTTTAAGATATTAATAGAATGCTTTTAGGTGCTCATATAGTCACTGACCTTCATGTAGTGGCCTGGATAGTATCCTTAGAGAAAAAAGCCTGCAAAATCCTTTCTTCACATTAAAGTAAGAGAAAAAAAATTTCTTTTAGATAACATTGATTTCTTTGTGGTTAGTAAAAGCATTGCACATAAATCTGAAGGAAATGTCTACATGTACCATCATTCCAGACTCCGAGTCCTTAACTTGCCATCTTATATACTTAACTGCCATCTAATAGCTGTAGCTAGGAGAAGGTTCTACCAGAAGCTTCTTGGCAATAGCTGTGTTTGCTGCTCCATGGCCAAGACATAGACTCGTGCCTGGATGAAGCCCTCATCCAGCTCTCCAGCTGATAGTACAGGGCCGTGTTGCTCCCTTTACACTGTGGTTTGCTGTAGGGCTCTGTGCATGACATGGACACAACCACACACAGCACCTTACAGATTTCTGCATCCAAGCACCTCAAGACCTTAGGGATCTCTTTATCTCTTCTCCTCCCCTCCCCCTCTGCAAGTACACACACACACATTTGCATGAACAGGCTTTTAAAATTCCTGGAGGCAATTTCT
The DNA here is from genome assembly GCF_027477595.1 of Haemorhous mexicanus. Lineage (NCBI taxonomy): Eukaryota > Metazoa > Chordata > Aves > Passeriformes > Fringillidae > Haemorhous > Haemorhous mexicanus. The sequence goes on along the minus strand of NC_082343.1, from coordinate 94,945,294 downwards.
AGTATGTGATAAGGACTGTTTTTACAGCAAAGTCCTTACAAATCAATAATCCTGTAAAGATGAAAAACAAATGGGGGATATCTGCTTTGGCAGACAACAATAAAGATGTACATGCTGTAACAATTTATTTGCAGATTCATTCCTCCAGATACCCCTTACAGTTACAGGTCAAAGTCTTCTGTGCATCTGCACTGCTGTCCAAAAAATGTCAACAACCTAAAGGGACCACCCAGTCTGTGTAACATTTGTTGCCTGTATGTATTGTAGGAAGGCACTTCTGGTCCCTTTTCAAAATAGGATGACTATCCAAATTTCTGAGGACTTCTATCCTCACATCACGCAAATCTCTGTCCAGGGATACTGTGGTTACTGCCGTACCCGTTGCTACTGATAAATGTGAATGGTTATCATTTGCATTTACACTGTGCAGGATTTCACATTTACAACATGCCATATATTACAGTAATCATGCCCAGTATTTTTACCACTCATTAGTTGTAAGAAATCCCACAAGGTCATTTGAGTAATGGAGTTTTGTTTGTCCTTAATGCTTGCTTGGTAAGTTTGTCTAGAGCTAAATTGAGGAAATGGCATCTGGGGGCAGGGGGAGGCAGTTTGCAATAAGGCTGTCTCGAGCTCTGTGAGACAGAAAAAAAAAAAAAAAGGGATACAAAATGGAAAGCAGCATTTTGTTCTAAGTCTTCTGTCCTATTACACTTTTTAATTACAGGTTATTGTTTAAACCAAAGCATACTTTCTCCTGGAGATGCTTTGGGAAATCACTATAATTCCAATTTTGTCATCCAGCAGCAAACAAAATTTAGATTTTAAAAAGGACAAGCAAGGAGAATTACCAATTTTAAATAAAATTGCAGGATGGATAACTTTATGAAATCAAAGTTACTGCATCCAACACTATTGAGTGAGTAGATTGCTGCTAAAGTAGAGGGTAATATTTTCAAGCACAGCCTTTTACAGTTAGCAAGGTGCATATTTGGACAGTTGTTCTGTGTTGTACAGATAGTGGTCCACCATTTTAAGTGTGTAGGCCAGATGGTTTCTAAGTTCAGTGTAGTGCTCAGGATCTGAACATAAGGAGGGAAGGTTTTTGAGCACTGAAGTTAGGCTTCCAAGACACAGTCAGATTTTTTTTGGTGTATTCATAGCTCAATGTTTTTGTAACTCAGTTATGTTGTTTTGCTCTCTTCTTAGAGTTTCTTTGTAAGGAATGCCCAAGAGTTCATATTTTCATTGACCGAATTGATCTGAAGGACATTCCAGAAGAGCAGATGTATATGAGGAGGTGGCTTCATGAGCGTTTTGAAATAAAGGATAAGTGAGTAGAAATATGTAGAACTTTCTGTTTCAAGAGTCTGTCTTATTGCTTTTATATTAATAAATATACTCATGATTTCTGTGTCACAACTAGTGTCCGCTGTAGAGCTCTCTGAAAAGGGGTGATGTTTGTACTTCTGTTAATATACAATATAATATAATCTTGTGGTTAAACCTTTTGCTCAGGAGGTTGGGATTCCTCAGGTTTTGACCTTCTTTAGATTGAAGAAGTGTGAGTCCATGTTCCAGGCAAGACTCATTCATCTGAACACTCTCCATTCATCTTCTCGTAGTTAAGTCCTGTGCAGGAATGTAAGATGCCTGTGGTAGGCAAGAAAAAGCAGGGTGATTCTGCCCTTGTAATCAGTGTTAAGTTGGAGTGATAGAGGGACAGGTCTTGATCTAATCTCTTCTGCCAAAATTGTTTACAAATCTTTCATCCAGACAGCGACTGGATAAAAACACAGTTAACCCCAAAATTCCTACCTTCACTGGGGAAACAAGGTGAAGTAGAAGTTTCATTTGTCCATTTTTGAATTGTGGCAGAAGTTAAGCGCCTGGCTTCCTCCAGCATCTCCAGATAAGGTCACTAGTGAGTATATGCAGCAGATCCTGGGGGACCTTGTTCTCCAGAAGGGCTTTGTGCCTAAATGTAGGATGTAAGTGTTGTTTGAGAGATAATGGTTTCATTTGCCAGATCTGAAGTCCTGCTTAAGGAAGCTGAATATGTTTACTCTCTAAATCCTTGAATACTTGGAGTGAGACAGAAATTTCCCTGGTTCTTTATTATTGTTCTGTCAGTCTCACACTCCATGGAAGTAAAAAATGTATTCATTTCTCCTGAGCACTTTGAATTCGTATAGAAGTTAACATGAATATCTGTAAACATGGCACTGTTACTAAAGTGTGTTAGACATTTAGGATCACTACTTTTGAAAAATAGAATTTAAATAGATAAGGAGCTGATACATAAAATGAAAGACTGTCCAGTGTCTGTCCCTTTAGTTATCTAGTGAAAGTGAACAAAACTGAATCATCCATATGTCATTGTAAGCTCCTGTTCACTGGAACATCTTTCCTGGGATCAAATAGTCTGTCAGGCAAATTTAGAGATAGTTAAAAAAAACCCTCAGAATTTCCAGACTCATTTATTACTGTTTTTTAAAACTAGGAGGAAAAAGGTAACTGCTACGCCAGTGATGCCGCATCTTACTCTTGCATGTTTAGCTTCCAATATATTCAGTGGATTGGGTGTCCTTGTTATTTATTAATTTATTTTATGAAGATACTTCTTCCTCCTCCCCCTTTGGTGCTCAGTGTTTTGTTTTGTCATACAATATTGTATAGTGCTCTGGGCTTTTCTGCTAAATGCTGAATGAAATCAATTCTTGTCAACTTTTTTATTCACTGTTGCAGTTGGTCCACAAGGAAAATATGGCCTTAATGCTTACAAGGGTTCAGGTTGAGTATTTTGAAGTGCATCATATTTGTAAGGTGTACTCATTGTTTGAACTTGTTACGGAGGAGCTGCTACATATTATGAAATCATTTATCAAAAATGGTTGGTTGGAAGCAGTTACTAGATGAAAGTAAGTTTGCTTAAAATGTCTTACTGTCTGACTTTGACCATCTCCTTTTTCTCTGCTTATAGGTTACTAATAGAATTTTATGATGCAAAGGATTCTAAAAGAAGAAATAAGTTTCCTGGGAAAAGTGTTCATTCCAAACTAAGCCTCAAGAAAACTTTGCCATCTTTGCTGTTTCTAGGTGGCCTGACTGCTAGTATGCTTCTGACAGAATCAGGAAGGAAACTATATGTAAAAACATGGATATATGGAACTTTAATTGGCTGCCTGTGGGTTAGCATTAAACCATAAGCAGATGTTAGTCTCCAATCAGTGAAATGTGCAGTCTTTTCTTGCACATTACACCAAATTTTTTCCTGACTTTATAGAAAAAAAGTGTAAATAAAGCCTTATTGATTGAATATTGGAAATAATAGATTTTGTGACTTAAGCCTCTGTGTGGTTGGTCTGGGGAAAATAAATGTAGATTTTCAAATTTGCTATTGATTTTTGCTGGAATAATGACATATAAACTGAATCATATGATAAATTGCTTTCCCCATGAACTAACATCTATCTCTCTCTGCAGATCTGAAGAAGTATGAGTTATGCATAAGGGTGTCTTATGTAGACCTGTGAATGTATTTACAGAGATTAATTTAGGGTATATATTTATTCTTCTGATATTCATGTTGAATTTTTGTTACTCTTTGGTGCATTACAGCAGCTCAGTTGCATCTATCCCAGCTGTATCGCAACTAAAATCAAAGTTTTCCTTTTTTTTCTTAATTTGCTCTTCAGTTTTCACTACTGTGTTCTTTAAAAGGGACTGTGTAAGCTGGCAAATCATGAGATGTTACCAGAAGCAGAATAAAATGTTCCTGAGAACTATTGTTCATGGGGAAGAAGCTCTGTTTATCTAGTGCATGATTTTTGATTATATTGCAGTATCAGGTGATTGATTTACATATGCAAAACATTAAATTGTACCGAGCAAACAGCTTATTTTGCGCACCTCGCACTTGTGCATAAAAGGAATGTATGCAGTGTAAGGAAATGTGAAGTTTTTGTTTCTGGTCAGTACCCTTGTAGCCTCCCTTGTGTCTGCATTACCCCTGTCACCACGAGCATTCATCTGAGCTCACACTCCTCCACGTGTATGTGCCATAAGCAGAAGTTTCCTGTTACCTCACAATTTTCTGGAAGCAAACCTTGTTGTTTGAGAAGTGCACGGAATCACTGTAATGAGGAACCTTCAGGGTGTTCCTGGTAAATCTGGAGCCTGTGCCTTTCCCACTAACCTGATTTAGCCTGGTGTTCCATAGGCTGGCAGTCATCTCTGTGCTGTAGTATGCCACTAGAGTCTGAGTCATTCTAGGCCATGCAGACTGCACTTAGGTTGAAATTATGGGGTTGATGTGTATGGTTTGCACAGTAGATAATAGTCAATGAAATGCATATCCTATCAGTATTTTACCTGCTTGAAAATATACTTTAAAAAGCAAAATCAACAAACCCTGTGAAAGTCTGAGATTCCCAAGGCTGGTATCTTTGTTGGGGAAAGCCATTTCCTGATTCTAGGTAATAGTCTATATGTACAGCAATGGGGTAGGAAAGAAGATGTACTTTATCTTCTTCCATTAGGGAATTGGACTCCCTGTATCAAAATTAAAAAACTAGAGAATATTTTTATATCATACTTGCGAGCTTTAAATGTGCATCTTTTTCTTGCTTCAGTACGATTTGTCTTGCTTTAGAGTCCATTGTGAGTTAAACATCTCTTAAAATTATATCTCAGTTTTTCAGATTCCACCATTGCCAGTTATTTAAAGATTTTACCATGTGGGGTTGTTTTGGGTTTTTTTTTTCAACAGAATGTTACAGAGGAATTACAGTTCCACCTTAAAATCATTCAGTACAACTTTCAGTTTGCAGTTCTGTGTCCTTCCATAATGGATTTTGTCACTGGAGTTATTTATATCGGTGATTGATTCAGGATATGTTGATGAACCATTTTAAAAACAATGACTGGGAACAATGTTGAAAAACAGTATTGTTATGAGGCTGTGAAACAAAAAAAAAAAAAAAAAAAAAAAAAAGCCATTTTATGTAACAGCCAAATGTGCTTACATGTAGTTCTTCCTATTCTCAGCTGACTGTTACCAGTGGGTATAACGGGAAGGCAACGATTCTATGTTAATGTGAGTTTTTTCAGTCATGGAATGAAATTTTATTCTGACATGGCTAAACTTCTTTGTAACAGCTAAGAATAACATTTAATTATACATCAAAAATAAATGCAAAATGCTTAATTCATTTGTAGGAAAATAACTGCTATTTTGGAGAGCCTAATTACATGAAATATTGGATCTCTCTTGCTGTTTAAGTACCAGGAATATAATTGACACAGTGCAGCAAACAAACAGGATGTTTTTTTTAAACCTTATTCTCTATGTTAATCTTTTTTTTTTCCTTGCCATTAATTTATAAAGTTTTGAAACTGTAATTTGCTGATGTATTTGGCATTGGGAGTATCACATGCTATTTCTAAATATGCACTGATATTAACTTGAAATATTTCTTCATTAAAATAAGAAGAGCCAATGCTCATTCAACTTTTCTGTCCTGTCTGCTTGTTCAATTTTTTATAATTTGGAGCTGTTTAAACAAAGGCTACAAATGTGGTTGTAAGTCCCCAATTGAAGGACTTGTGTGAAAAGCAGTCAACTGAAAGAAAACAACTTAGTCTTTTTTCCCATGCAGCCAGAAATGTGTTGGAATTGATCTGTGCTTGTTCCAATGCAACACACCACCAGGTCAGTCGAGTGTCAATAGCTTTTTGCCCTTGAGCATCTGCACCATTGGCTGCTCATTATTGGTGGTTATCAGTGTGTATGACCACGCTCCTGCACAGGAATTGGCCTCAGTGGCTACAGACCTTGGCCTGACCCCAGCACTGGGGGGGTGTGGACAGACCCAGGGGCAGGGGAGTACTGCAAACAAATACCTGAAGCATATCTTGGTAGCAATGCCACCAAAGATGTAGTGATGTGGTAAATCTCAGAAGGACCTTTATGTTCAAAAACTGCCTTTGCCACCTGTATCAGTGCCTCTGATTAGAGCTGTTTCCCTCCCACAAGTACCGCTCTGTTCATATGCACAAGCTGTGTGTAAAACTTGCAAGACCACTAAATGCTACTTCTACAATGACATCCTTGTGTTTACTTTGAGGGAAGGAATTCAGCTGAGCAAGCATTAACTTACTTGATGAAGAACACAAAAAGTGAAGTGACAAAACATTGCATGATACTGGAGTGAAGAAATGGCTGAGGAGGACATGAGGGACTCCACACAGATGCAGTCCTTTGCTAACTCCTCTGAAGCATTTTGCTGTAATACTTGTTTTTTTCTCCTTTAGTCAAATGTAGCATACCTGTAAAACTTCTTTTAGTACTTAAAAGTTGGCCCCTGATTGTTTTGGCATTTTAGCTTGCAGAGAATGTTTACACTTACTTCAAGGGAGAGAGAGGTAACTATTTTGTGTTTGAATAATGAAGAGGACTGTCAGCAGGTTTCGGATTTTTGGCTTAGCATTAAAAGTGAAAAAAGATACTTTTCCTGTACCCACCTCCAAATAAAACACTTATTGACAGAAATTTCTACTATGCAATAGAAAACCAGCTAACAGGTTGAAGATTTTGGCACCTGCTTTACAAATGCTTTTCCATTCTAAATATGGGAACCAGGGTTTGGTCCTAACCTGCAATTCTAGGTCACTTTTTAGCAGAGTGTCTCTGGTGGCAGGGCTTGGAGCAAACACAATGGGGTTTCTCTTGTCATTTTCATGTTCTTGCCTGTCTCATCAGTTTGGAGCCTGTGGTCCCAGTGAAGTGTGCTGCCCAATTTGCTGAGCATTAAGACAAAAGAAATTGTTACTTTAGTTTGTATAATGGCAAAAGTCACACAAGTAAAACACAGCATGTTCAGAGAAGGAAAAACAACAATAATCTGAAACAAATATTAGAAACATCAGCTCCAGTCAGGCATGATCACATCTGATTCCAGGGAAAATTTGTTTCCTGTGTGAGGACTGGTTTCCCTGTCAGCATGGTGAATATTTCTCCCACCTGTCCAGTTTCAGTTCCAGACCTGCAGCCTTACCCTGGGCTGACTGCGGTCTCTTTTTTCTCATGAGTCCTTCAGCACTTTTCAGGCTGATGCAAATCTTGGGTTTCCTTCATTCTTCTGGAACTGAAGAATTTCCCTATTTGTTTTCAGCCTGATAAACTGCTGACTGACCACTGCCACCCACGTCCTTCTAACATGTTCTCCTTTAGAGGACTGGCATTTGGTGGACAGATGCCAGTGGAAAGGCAGGGATCTGTTGCTGATGGGCTGGAAGGAGGTGTTGCTGTTGAAAGAGGGTGTGTTGAGCTCTGAGACACTTGGGCTGGTGGAACGTGTCCCTGCCTGTGGTAGGTGACTTGGGACTAGATGGACTTTAAGGCCCCTTCCAACCAAGCTACTCTATGAAGTCTATACTGGACATCTGAGATGGATCTCCCTCCCTCCTGCCTGGGCCAGAGCCTGCTGCTTCACTGACTGGCACGTGGCATGGCTTTGAGTAAAGGCAAAGGCCAGACGATCCCCTGAAAAACAGTGACTTGTTCCCAGGTCATGTTTATGATGTGAAAGCTCCATTAGTTAGGCTTGTACAAACTATTCCACAGCCTTTATCTTCTGTGGGAACTCTGTTTTCGAAGGACATTTTGATGCCTTTGTTTGTATTCCCTGTGTGACTAATTCAAACCAGAGCCATTTCAACCTGTTTGCCTGACAGGCCCAGAGAACCTAGAGAGGATGCAGATGTTCAGAGGCAGAAGTTGCTGCCAGTTTTCTGGCTGTGCAGTGACAGAGCTGCTGGTCAGAACTGTTGGGCTCCCCACAAAACCTCTGCAGAAAATAGGCCCCTCAAATCCCAGTCCCACCATCACAGCCTGTGAGAGGTATCACCATGGACTGCCAATACAGTTTCAGAGTGGTAGGTCATAAAACCCTCTTGGCTTGTTGGCAAAGTATCCAGGATGTGGTGTCCTCTCCGTAGGGTGGACTGGGCTTCACTGGTGCTTTGAAGCATGGATGAGCAATGAGTTGCAGAGTTATGCCTACTTTAGGGCATCAAAGCCCAGTCACTGGGATGAGAAATAGGAGATACAGTCTCAACAACTCCTGGCCTGAGAAAGACCAGAGATATTTTACTTTTCCCACCATTCCATTCCCTCAGGGAGTCCCCAGTGCTGCTCTCACCTGGCTAGATTGGAAAAGATTGAAGATTTATAGGGCCAGTATGACTGCATGATGCCAAAGGCATTGGCTGGGTACGTGGATGTCTGCATTCAGCTTTGGTCCTAGGGCATTTCTGAACTGCCCTAGGAACAAGGTGGAACCAGAGATGGCCCACAGCTCACACCAGTCCGCAGGCAGAGGTTACAGAGAGAGGAATAGAGGGAAGGTTCCACCCTAAAGTACCATATTTTTGAAGTGCCTTTCCCTGTTAGGAGTGAGTCTGGCACATCATAGACACCAGCAGATCTTGCCACCACTACAACTGCTGTGTCCCACGCTCCACACCAAGACCCTCCTTCCCTGTCATCTTCAGGGGCACTCACAAAGGCTGAAATTGCCAAAGCAGTTTCAAATTTCTGGATATAACCAGACCCCGGCTTTATTCAACTCTGCAACTATTTCATCCAGTTGGGACCACAAGGGAAACAGAATTTAATTTCCAGTTGGCCAAGATGGGAGAGTCGACACTGTAATGATCCCAAAAAGTATCAAATGCTGTACAACATCATTAAGCACAAAAAGAAGAACATGCAGATTTCTCAAGGCTGAAACCTGAACTGGAGGTATTAAGTTAAATTGCTTTTCATGCTGTATGCATTACAGTTACTGGTTAAGGCTGTCACGGTTTAGCAGGCATTTGCATCTCCTATAGTGTCCTATTGCACTTTTAGCAGAAACACTATAGGCCCAGAAAATGGCATTGTCTTTATGCTAGTTTGCACCCAAGTCCTTTAAAGTCTTTCATGATAAACAGGCTATAAAATTTTGACTCTAATCTGTATAATTTATGAGCATTTTTTGGCTTCTATAAACTACGAAGTCTTCACTTTTTTTATACCTTCACGAGGTATAAAAAAAGTTGTTTTGACATCAGGATGCTTAAATAAATTCCTGTTTATCACAAAGGATTGCATTAGTACGGTCACATACTGAGTGATGTTAAAAAGACTTTAGAAACATACATTGTTTTTATAGCCAGGAGAGATAAATCAAAATGCAGAAATACTTCTTTCAGGAATCCCACACTTGTAGCTAGGACATGGTTGTAGTCATAGGTGAATAACCTGGTTCATGCAGCTGTTTAAAGACAGAGAAATAGAAGTTCTCTGGAAACTGGAGAAATGGTGTTTTTATTGTCCAGAAAAGGAAAGGTATTCCAAAGAACTGATAAATAATTCTGCATAACCCATAGTAGTTCTGTTGGCACAGGATATGGTATTGTTTTCTAAGTTTAAACAGTATTAAGAGATTGTGTGTACGTATCCTGATACTGTCAATTGTATTCCTGACAAAATCACAAGAGATTCAAGAAGTCTCAACACATCCCCTTTTGTACTGCAGGGTTGGAAATGCCAAGTGGTTGCTGTCGCTAGCTCATCCTGTGTATCCCTTTGGAATGCTGGCTGCTGCTTTCAGAGCCTGTTTAAAACTAACAATCATTCTTAACAGCACAAACATGTGTGAAAGCAGAGGTGTGAACTGGGACATGTCCCATCACCAAGGATCCTGGGCACTGCAATAAAGCCTGAGCAGCCCATCAATTAGCCCTGCAGAAGCCAGGAATGGGAACTCAGGCCAACGCGGAGCTGCAGTCACAGTGACACAACCACGTGCCTGTTTGAAGAGCGAGTCTCAGCACAAGGGTGGGCACTGGCAGCGCCACAGGGGTTACAGCACATGCGTGGCAGAGGAAGTGTCTTCAGGGGCTACACCAGGCTCAGCTGAAGTAGACAGAGACTTAATATTCCTTGTTTAATAGTAGAACAAATTTGAAGTTTAAAAAAAAAAGTCCTCTCCAAATTATATGACATCCTGGAAAAGAAGGAGTACTCCTGAACCCTCCAAGTTTGGAGTAATTTTGAGATCAAATGATGCTGCAGAATAATTGAAAAAGGGTCTGCCAGGCTGCAGGTTCTCATTCCTCTCTTCTTTTTCAGCTCAGGTCAAATCTTTCCACGTGCAGTTATAAGATTTCCTTATTCCTTAGGTGCCTGACCTAAATTAAGCCTAGATTGCAGAAGAATTTAGGACTTTGCAGCTGCTGGAGAAGGCAACAGATAAAGAACATGCACTCATCACTATAGCCGGTACAATGTATTTCTTGGATTGAATAATCAGGACATACTTCTAGGCTCTGGTTTTCTGTTTGTAATATGATGGCAGTGCTTTTCCTTGCATTTTAGAGGTGTTCAACAAACACTTTATTTTGTGAAGTTTTGACACTTTTTTTATAATATTTACCATGAAAGTATCAGAAAGAAATGCATGATTCTGTCTTCATAGCCAGGTTTATTTACCAAGGAGTCAGCAATAGATGGGAAGACCATCTGAGTGAGCTCAAGTGTTCTTAAATGAGCTCAGAATAACATGCAAAGAGGCCAAAATGAAATCCTTCACATCCTTTTCCCACACACCACTTCCCAGTTGCCTCCATGCTTTGTTGTGCTTTAGTCTCCTCTCCATCCCCTGATTCCCACCTCAGTGTTCACACGCTTCAGGTTCTTCCAGTTCTCTGCCAGGATTCCCTTTGTCTGTTCTAAGTCTACTTTTCCAAATTATCTCCTCCTGCATGTCTCACCTCCTCTGAATGTAGTTCAACTGATGTCCTTCATGTAGACTGGAAACAAACAGTTTAAAAACAAAAAACAAAAAACAAACAACTGAAAATCTGTACTTTCAAGTATCTGGATTTAAAGCTGCTTTGGCCTGAAGCAGTTAGGAATTGCAAGTTCTAGGGAAGTCCCACTCCAAGTCCTGGAGCATGTCCCATGCTCATGAACTCACTAGAGAACAAAGCCTGCAATCTCTGGCTGGCCTCTGGCAAGCACATGTGAACTGCAGCTGGCTTGGTTTTTATCCAAAACTCTATGAATTGGCCAAATTTTCACTGAGAGTATAAAAAGTCCATCTCAACAGTAAGGTTAAATTTTGTCCAGTTCCAAGTCCCTCTTCCAATAAGAAAAACAGCACCACTGCTTTTCAAGGATTTCCAGAGTACTGGGAGGGGAAAGCGGGTTTTTGTTTGGCTTCAATCTGGCCATGATTAGATTAAGAAAAAAAGGTGCTCTCAGAAACATGAACTATTTTGGCTGAAACTTTGAAGAAAACCTGGCTTTCAACACACACCTGGCAAGCAAAGTGTGGCTAAATATTTGCTAATTGAGCAAAAGTAAGAAATAATAAAAATATATATATAAATGATAAATAATCCCAGGATTGAAAAGGCAAGATGCATTGGGCAATCCAAAACTTGGGTTGCACTATCAGCCATCTATGTAGCTTGCATCTTTCCCTCCCTCAGCCTCTAACTCTTGAGAAAATCTGGACTCAAGGATCGATGTGGGACTGGTTGTGGTTTGGATCAGTCTTTGTTTTTAACTCGATATCTTCAGTGAATCCATTTTATGGCTGCACATATCTCAGATTTGCTTTCCATGTAATGAAGTTTGGCTACTTGAGCCAAACCCAGTAATAGGCCTAGGAAGATTGGCTATAAAAATGAGGTTACAAGGGTTTAACTAAACCAAAGGGCTGAAGCAGAGAGTAGCTAAGTCATGTGCAGAATATCTAAGTGTTTTGTTTCCTCGTGTAAGCAAATATTGTGTTTTGTTCATTCAGTATCAGTTTCTAACACTGTTCCTGAGTGTACCTTCATCATCCAGCACGGATGTGTCTCAAGTGCTTGGAATCAGTCCTGCCACCCAGGTGGGGTCAGTGTTGCTGTAACCAAACCGGCTGGCTGATATTACTAACTTCTGCCTCAAAGAATTTTGACAATTTGATTCTGAAATGCATTAGAAACATGAGACTTAAGGCTAAAGGAGAGAATGCAGGCTTTAATTGCAAAGAGAAGCGATTCCTGTCATGAAGAGCACCCTACAGCACACAGTCCTTCAGTCATACAGTATGCCAGTGCTACATGTTAGCAATAGCCACATGCCTTGGATGTTCAGGCTCATGGGGTTCGTTCTGGGGAGTTTCAGCATCCTCCTTAGCCCTGCAGACAAGCTGGCCTGGCAGTGCAGCTGGAGTTTGCATCTTCATGCTGTGAGAGTTGGTTGTGAGAAGCAGAGCTGTAAGACCCTAGCACTCTGCCAAGCCTCATATCCTTCTCTGTTCTGGATCCAAGAGTTCCTCTAACACCACCTGCCACCTCAGTGACTCTGTTGAGTTTGCACAGGAACAGAGCCAAGGAGCAGCTTCAGACAAACAGCAGAGATCTCAGTGAAGAGGCAAGTATGAGCCAAGAGGCTTGTCCAGTGTTTGCTAAAATGTAATTTGTTCACAACAGCAGCAGCTCAGCCAGCATATTGGATTAAACCCCAGAATTTGGGCCCAGCTGACACATATAGTGTGGATGCTGTCTTACACATTGTCTGACACAAGCCTCCCCTTGCTCATATCTACTCCAAGGCACTCGGCTACCACAGTCCTGTGAGGCTCTGTCCTCTGTGTATTTTGCGTTTTTTACTTCTGCTGTCATCACTCACCAAACTGGATCACTGGGGTACCAATTACTTTTTTCCCTGAGAATGACCTCAAATGAACTCAAACTCACCTGTCCTCTCAGCAAGCCACAGTCACCAGTGGGTGACACTCCATCCCTGCAAATTAGTCTCCACTGGAAGCAGGAGCCTGGGACTGAATGCCCCATCTTGTCCTACTTCCCATCCCCAGTATCCCTGCAGTGACATGGGCTAGCTCAGCTTTTTGAAACATTTCACACCTAATTCCTATCCTGCAAGAAGCTCTTACACTGAGCTACACGGGAAGACCAGAGAGGTGTGACAGCCTGTAAACCAGGCGGCTAGAGCTGCCAGGGGGCAGGGATTATCGGGCAGCACACACGTGCTGGTGCCACGCACGCTCAGGGAATGTGCCCACAGCAAGCACACCAGCACACAGGGAATGCATGGATGCTTGGGCATGAGGACTGGTAGCTTTTCCTTTCTCTTATCTAGTGTTTTCCCACATTAAACTGCAAACACGAAGGGACACGCTGGTTTTCATGGCAGTGAAGAAGTCAATCCCAGATCTTTCTGTGTGGTTTATAATGAAGCTTCAAACCTGAGCTGCCCTGCACGCTCAGCTTTTGTGACACAGTGGCTACTCTGAGGTAGCCAATGCATGTTAAGAAGGCACTTTCCGTAGGACAGATCCCTCAGGAGTGCTATGCCAGAGCGCTGGGGAGCCCGGGCTGTGACGGACTCTTCCCACCTGCCCTTTGCAGATAATCCTGCTTTGCCCAAACAAGCCCCGGGCGCAGACACTGCTGAGAGCCGCCCTCTCTCCTTCCCTGCGCGGCGTGACACCGCGCGTGTGGGAAACTCGGCGGGAAGCGGCCCCTGGAGCGAGGCCTGGCTCTCGCAGCAGGGAGGGCTGGCAGCGCTGGGAATGGGGTCAGTAGGGAGGGCAAGTCCGAATGCAGGGCAGGCACTGTAACTCCAAAAGGTAAAGAAGGCAGGAAGGGAGACAATTAAGCACTAATGAGAACAGAGTGTGCTGCCGGTATTTGCGGGTGCCCGTAGAGATGGGTACGGCTTGGGGCGGGAAGGGAAGGGAAGGGAAGGGAAGGGAAGGGAAGGGAAGGGAAGGGAAGGGAAGGAGCGGAGCGGAGCGGAGCGGAGCGGAGCGGAGCACGGCGTGGGGCACGGCCGGCTCGGGAGGGAAGGGCAGCGGGCGCTCGAAGGCAGCTCCAGCCCAGCGCTTGCATCTACCACCATCTCGTGGCGAACCAGCAGATCCCAGCGCCGCGCCGTTCTCACCATTCTCAGCAAAGGAAAGGGGCAGAGAGCTGATCCTCGGATTTTACAGTCAGTGCTGCCCCCGTGGCTCCCGGCGCAGGGCAGAGGCCGGGAGCTCACTGAGCAGGGCGCGCCAAGGGTGAGGGAAAGCGGCAGCGAGCTCATTCCCAGGGAATGGGTCCAGCCCAGGACCGATCATTCCCAGGTGGTGTGCAATATGTGCCCAAACCAGGACAGGCCTGAAAAGGTCTGTCTGACAGACCGGAGCTCATTTGCACTCAGCAGGCCCCCAGAACCTGAGTCAGAGACCTGCCCTCTAAGGAGCCCTCAGTCCTGAGGGGTGCTGTAAGAGGACATGATGCTTCTCCTCCAATGCTGGCATAAATACTGTTTGCAGGGAGGAAGAAAAGATCTGCCTGCTCCTTTTTCTGTGGGATGGTCAAATAAACGAAACCAGTGACAGCAGCAAGACAGGTTCACAGCAGAAACCAAGAAATCAGTTTAAAAAACAGAATTTCATGGGAGGGCAGAAAAGGAAGAGGACTGCCAAAATGATGGAGAAGATTTATGATTTCCTACTGAAAATATGTGAAGCAGTTCTGAGCTTCAGTTTAGCTGCTTTTAGAAAGCAGTGACAGTAGCAAGCCTTAATGCACCATGCTTTATGTAGAAAACTCCGTTAATGCACCATGGACTAATGTCTACATTTGAGATTCTCTCTGGTCGGACAACGAATCAGAATTGGTCTTGGGGTGTGTGGTGTGGGGGTCAGCGAGCTGCAATCAGAGCCAGATCAAAGGGGGCTGAGGACTAAGGCAAGGCAAACCCAGTGGTACTTACTGAGCATCCTCAGAAAACACGGGGTGTGTCACGTGGTTTACCCATGCACAGCCTATCTAGCTGGGCCTCAGGTTCCATGCATTGACTAACCAGAACATTCTGAGTTGGAAAGGATTCACAAAAATCATCGAGTCCAACTCTTAAGAGGATGGCCCACACAGAAACTGAACCCACAACCTTGTCATTATTAGCACCAAATAAATATTAGCGCCAAATTGGGTCTGAGCCAAATGAGCCAATCTCACAGAACAAAATACTTCCCCCCACCCCATGCCCCCATAGCTCCTACTTTGCTGCAAACACCAAAGAGAAGAGAGATTCCTGTGCTTCAACTTCCACCTCCTCCAGAAAAAAAAGACTTTCTTGTCTCATTTCTGAGGGATCCCTAGTGTGGACTGTTTTGCCTTTGGATCCCATGCCAAGCCCTCTGTATTCCTTTTCTCAATTCTTGGCTGTCCCAGCTAGAAAAAGGGTGTTTGATTTAAATCTGTGGGTGGTGATCAGCAGGTCCCCAAGCTATAGCTGTGCAGACAAAGCATTTGGCATCACACTTGTCTCAGATAACTTGAGACATCCATGATATACACAGCTAGAGCAGATCTCGACTGCCTTATAGCAGACAGAGGAGTCCAGACCCTTTTACTTCTCTATACTATCACTTGGGAAACAAATGCATGTCCAGTCTTTCCTTCATCTGATCAATTTTAGACATCAATTCCAGGACCAGATAAAACAGAGCTGAGCCTGAATCATTATATTGATTATACGTCTGCAGGCTGTAAGGAGAGCCCAGCCTGATTAATTTTATTGACTATATGTCTGTGGAAAGCCCAGCCAGAGCAGCTCAGGCACAGACACCTGTGGTGCAGGTTGACTGCCTTGAGCCAGGTGGGTGCTGGGCTCTGCCCCTCTGCCTCCACTGGGGCATCAGAGATGCCTCAGCACCTGCAGCCCAGGGAGAAGGGCTGCAGGCAGTGTAGCCACCCCTGGGCAGAGGGGTCACCCCCTACCATGATCTGCCCCTAGCCTGGGGCACAGAGGTTGATGTGGGGTGCCAGCCTCTCAGGGATGGTTAAAAACTGAGCTGCCAAAGCTGTGTGTGTGCAGTTTGGCTTGTGTATCTTGGGATCCTCTCATGGAGTATCCCAACCCCCTCCTTTTGAGGATGGGCCTTAGGAGAAATCTGCCCTCTTGTCAGGTCTGCTTTATCTGCCCCCTTGTTTTCTTGATATCCAGCTGATATGGAGCTACTTTTTTTGTCCTATGGAGACCAACCAAAGCCGAGTTATATTTAGCAATGTTCCCATACAAAAGATCAGTCTTGTTAGGCAATGTTGGATGTACTGTATCTAGTGAACTACATGGCTAAGTGCCATACTCTGATACAGAAATTTCTACTGCTCAAGCAAACAGGAAGCCCAGAAAATGCAATTATGTGCCTACTTTTAGAAGGAAAAAATCTAAGCCACGGGCAGATCTATTTCTAACTTACTTCAGAAACGTCTAAAATGCATTTCATGGTAGTCAATGGTGCACTTAGAGGATGATAAGAAACAAACCTTGAAGCTTAACACCATTATTCACACTGAAAGCTTGGTACAATGAGACTGCTAGGGCTGTGGGCTCTGCACAGGAATCAGCTGTGACACATTCCCATTGGGTTCAGTGTAAATTACTCCTATCTGGTTTTCAACAAACTTGCATTATAGTCACTGGACTGTTACAAGTTTTATTTCTCCTCTCAGGCAAGATCACTTGCTCTGTGGTGCTAATGATCTCCTAAGCATTCCTGTTGTTTAACTCTCTGTGCAGAGTGATGCATGATGAAAGCAGGGCTGTATTTTATTACATTATAATAGTGTTTCTCAAACTCCTGTAATGAAATACCTGCAGCAGAGCCAGAATGTCCAAGGCATCCTGGTGTGTATTCAACAACATACCATACGCAGCTATCTGTGCAGCCCACGGTCAATAAGAACCAAACAACAGAAAAAGGAGGAATTGGTCTAGTTTCACATTACAGGACTGGGCTCTATGGGAGCAGAGCTTTGCAGAGCTCCTTGGGGCCTGTCTTCTTGAGTAAACTGTGGAAGGACAGATAAACCTGCATCACCTCTCTCAAAACAGGCCATCATTCTAACTTTTGTCCTTGCCAACATACTCACTGCAACCTACACCTTCCCTCACCTCCACAATCTACCCCTCATTGTCAAGATCAAGCACATGCTTTTACTGCTCACAGAGAACATAACTCATATTGCCAACAGCTTGGTTTATATTTAGTTGTTATTAAAAGCTGGGGGAATCAAATAAAAGACTATTGGCTCTGAGAAGCTCTGCTCTGCAGGCAGTCAGATGAGATGACCTTGAGAGCTCTCCCATTTCTGGTTGCTGCAGTAATCACTGCTGCTGGGAAAATGAGCCTGAACAGGATGAATTCAGCACACAATTTCATTACATTTCTCTGTGCTTGTGGGTTTTTTTAATGGAAAAGCACTCCACATTCTCAGCTTTCAACTTTATTTCTCTCTTCAGTTGTCCTAACTGTTTCTATCATCCTTATTTCATGCTTTCTTCCCTCTTTTTTTCCCTTCCTTGTGCTTTGCAGAAGAACACTGCTCTCCTAGCCAGACATATGATGAATGTCTTTGTGTGTTGTTTTCTTGTATGCTTGCCACTTCTGTTACTTTATCTTGGCCCTTCCCTCTGTCTTTTACCAGTCTTCACTTTGAGCTACTCTTTTCTCCACCATTTTTTGCCTTGGGTTTTTTTTGTACCTTGAATTACATGCTGTTTCTTGGACTGGATCTTTATTTTTCATGTAAAACCCGCTGTATTTTTTTAATCTCTAGTACAGTCTCACCACCACTTATACTACATTGACTTAATTGATTTCAGGCAAACTGGAATGATAAGAAGATAATCCAATTTGGAAGAGATCAAAAGCCAGATAGCATGAAGTGGTAAAAAGAGGATGAGAAAGCTTATAATAATCTTTAAGGTAGATGTTCCTGGGTTGCAAAGGGAAATCTCTGCCTGGATCTGCTAGACCCAGGAGCAGACCTGCTGGCATGACTGCAGTGTGCAGCTGGGCATGCCATAAACTCACTTGAGCTTTCCAGAGCCAAGTAATATTGGGTCAGGTCACATGCACCACTTCCCAGCATTCTTATGGAAAAGCAGTGTATTTGCCCAATAGACACAGTCCCACATTACAACTGAATTTTGGCCTACAGCTGTCTGGGGAAACTCACATTATACAACCTGCATTTGATCACCTTTTCCTCTTGTCATTTGATTTCCCTTTTTCTCTGTCAGTGATGGAGAGCTCTTCTGTTTCCCACCGTACTTCTCTCTGGACTCTGAAACGCAAAGAACATCTCTCCCTTTATTCAAATAATCTGATATAATTTGTTAAAGACAGAGAAGTAATGGGATTAGAGAGACTATTTTTATTAATTTAAACAGTGCTATCTACCCAGTCTTCAGTGTGAGGCAGTTATACAGCTCAGCAGCACTTTCCATTGCCATAGTTTGTTCCTTCGCTTGTGCTTGGGTCAGCAGGACAGTGGCAAGATTGAGCAGGAAAAAACATGAGACTAAAATTAAAGGACCAGAGCTAACAGCAATGAGTCTCTGAGCCAGGCTGTCAGTTGTTTCAGACACCCTCCTGACGACAGAGCTTGCAGGGCTGGTAATGCTGCCAGCAAGTAGGGTGAGGCTTCTATTCCAGTCTGTTAGTATGTATTCTTAAAGGTTGTGTTTAATCCTGGCTAATACAGCCACAATGTTTTACTATCTCAAATGTGCTTACCCTATACAATTCCCATCAGATGTGTTCATAGCCCCCGTCAAAGTCCCCAGGACATCAGGATAAACATTTCCCTTCGCTGTTCTGATGGCCCCAGTCAAAGAACAATTTTCTAGTGTTCAAATGTTCTCTCCAACATAATGGTTTAAAAGTCAAAATAAAACCAAAAGCAAAAGAACAACATAAACTAGGAGGCAGGCCCTGTCAGACTAACTTTGCAAAGCTGACCTTGCATAGCCTGTGGTGCCCAGCCCAGTGGATGCTGGCCATGCCATGGTTTCCATCAGCCTTTGATCACTGCAAATAAAGAGTACAGCCCTCCCGAGTGGTGACAGAAACCATCAGGGATCACACTCTGTATTTCACATTGCTGCTAACACAAAATCAGAATGGCTGCCAACACTGAAATCGCCATAAAGCTGAGAAGTTGATAAAGTGGATAAAGCTGTGGAAGTGGATAAAATGTAGAAGTATATTAAATCATGGTTTTTTTAATTGCATGGTATTACTTTATTTCTCAAGATAGCTGCACTAAAAGTTGTCTTGACAACATTCTCAGTGAAAATGCAGTAATTTTGTTTTATTTTACCTAGAGCAGATTATAATGGGGATATGAAAATACTATCCCTTAAATAGAATTGCCTGCTTCTTTATTAAAATAAATTGCTCCTTTTCACTTTACAATGGATATACTCTTCATAGCAGTCATGTTTAAGAGTTAATTTTCCTAATAAATACAGACAGAAGCCTGACTTTCCCATGCTGCGCTGGAGATGCAGTACTGACTTACATTTTGTTGTCTAAAGCTGTCAGGATTGTATGTGCTGACTAAACTGAAATTTTGCTTCCAGCTTTTCCCTATCCCCATGTCCCCATCATTTCCATCATTCCATCAGTTTACATAATTCCTCATGCTGCAGCCCACGGATTCCTGCATCTTGCTCCTGCTGCCTAGGAGCAAGATGGTCACTGGGGGCTGTCCTTGGCTAAGTGCACCAGAGAAAGTAATGTTTTCTCCTGTCTGCTTTTTCTCAAATGAAAAATTGACCAAGGTTTGCAGAGAGGCTTCATTTAGGCACCAAATGTGCTCAAGTAGTTAAAAACCAGGTTTGGCACTTGGTGATATCTTTCAAATTGTACCTCTTTGACTCTCAACAGGGCAGTTAAGTTTCATAATTCCTCTTGCCTCTCATGGAGCCCAGGGCTTACATAATCACAGGTTGGAAGGGACCTCAGAAAACTGGCCAGCCCAAGTCCAGGGTCATCTAGCAGGGCCACCTACAGCAGGTTTCCCAGGACCCTGTCCAGTTGGGTTTTTAAAATCTCCAAGGCTGGTGTGGGGTGCTAGGGTTTAGTGTACCACTTTGGTGTGCTTGCTGAGCCCCTGCATGCAGGCCAGCAGCTGACAGACCTCTTTTTTTCACTCTGCTACTGTGAAGAGAGATAAGATATGGAATTCCAGCTGCTGTAGCAAGAGAGGAAGGTTGGAGTATGTTAGGAATTCCAGTAGCAGGTAGGAGACTATCATCCTGGACTGAGAGGGGGTTTCTAATAAGAGAGGGGTACATGGGGTTTATGTACTAGTGTTGTGGGATAAGATTATATTAAAGAAAATGTGAGGTGGGAAGTGTGTCTTTAGTGTTTTTGTGCAGCCCATCCAAGGCATATTTGGAGAAAAGACAATTTCTCTCTTCCCCTTGTTCTTTCTTTGAAGTCCATGCATGCCAGAATGACAGGGTCCTTGTGTTAGGACTCTTTTTGTATTGCACCACTTTTCCTTCCTGGAATCTGTTTTCTTCTAAGCTTTGTGCTTTCAGGTGGTTCAGGTGCAACAATTTTTATCATGTTTGTGTTACACAGGAAGCCTGAAGGTACATCAGCCTTTCAGCTGCAAGCTGTTTGATCAGGTGCAGAGAGGCAGAATTCAAATGACTATCTATATAATAGCTATTGTTTCCTCTATCTCCCAACTCCAGAGCTAGAAAAGAAAGATGTTGTTTCCCATCTTTGCTTCTAAAAGCCATGTTTTTTGAACAGCCTTTTGATCTGACTTTCACTGACTGTCAAGGCAACCAGTTCCTGGCTTGCATGCAAAGGGCACTTGCTCTCCCTTGCCTACTCAGGGCATTAAACTTGGGGACCTCATTCACTGCTCTGGTTAGTTTCAAGCTGGGAAACTGCTGCTGCCAGGTAGGTTTGTAATGCTACTGTGCCATCTTTGTAGCTTCATGTCTGCTTTCCAAAGTAACATGTAAATCCATAGAGAGGTGTCCCACTAACATTAATTTCTTAGTCAATGAATTGCACCAAGAAAACCACCTCTCAGTCATTTCAATGTGACTTGAAGTATAACTCAAGAAAACCAAAGCATTGATGGTGAGAGCAAAGGACAATAAGGAAGATAAACAGTGTGGCCTTGATGATTTTAAAACTGCATGAATGTGAGAAGTCTGCATCTGATTAAAGAAATCCATTCCTCACAACTTCTCTCTCCTTGGTTCTGCTTATGGCAAGGGAGAAGATTCATCCCTGCTGTAAGCCAACTGAAGTCATTCTGATCTCTCTGTTTTTAATGCTTACTGCTGTGCTTTTCGTATGTATATGAAGAAATAGCATAAAGAAAGAAAAGAGAGAGAAAAATTAGGCAAAGTTACAATAACAAGTGAGATACCAAGCAAAGATTAAAGCATGAAACAATATGTTAGAACTCAGCATGGAGTCAAAGACACAAAGATTCGGCATCATATTTTTCTATCTCCTCCTCTTTCTGTCTGTACATTGTTTTGTTGGACTGTCATCAGCTTTCTATCTCACAAATAAGCCTGGTATATTTTATATCTTAAAAATTGAACATGCAGAAGGACAAAACTTCACTTTTAAATAAGAATATATTTCACAAAGGATACACAAATTCCATCTAACCTTAATGTGTTTGTGTCAAATACAGAAGGAGTTTCTCAAGGAAACTTCTCTTTGGTGTTTGGTGTGGGCTGCCCACTCCATGCCAATGAAGGCCATGAGAATACACACTGGAGAGGTGAAGGGAAAGGGACCCTCACTTTCTGTTCTCACTCTTTGAGTCGAATGTGATGCTGCTCAAGCTTGTAAAGTCTGTGCATGTACCTCTTTATATAAACAGGCACATATATCTGTATATAGGTAATGTCTTGAAAATAATACAGCTCAATTCTGTTGAATCTTCCAAATTTGGGGCAGAACAAGAGTAATTTTTAGAATTGCAGTTTCATATACACCCATCTTAATCTTGTCTATGTTTTTGTTGGGTTTTTGTTTGTTTTGTTTGTTTTGTTTTGTTTTTTGGTGGGTGTTTTTTTTTTTGTCTAGACCCAAATCTCTATGCTTTAGTACACAAGGCATTTATTTCACTTGGTAATACTGCCTTGGGGTAAAGCCCAAGATAAAAGTGAATTATCCCCTCATTGTCCTGACTCCTTCTGTTTAGGTAAGAATAAAATTAAAAGCTTAACTAGCAATAGAAAATCTTACACACTGGACAGTGAAAAAATGCAGGGTTTCAGGGCTCATTCTGTTAATGAGTAGCAATAAATAGTATATTTTGTCTTCCTATCTAGTTTTTTTGGATAAGCCAGCATTGTCTTACACTCTTTCAATTGCAAAGCAGGCTCCCGGCAGAATGCCAGCCCTGGCCAGCAGCAAGGGCATGCTGAATGCACACCTGGGGAAATCTGCTGTCAGAATTGCAGTGTCATAAAGAGGCACCCATGTAAACCTAGGGTTTAGACACAACCAAGTGTGATAACTCCATGTACTGAGGTTGCAAAGCTCATGTAAAAAGAAAGACAAATAGGCAGTGCTTCACTGATGGTTTAAGTACCACGGCAATGGCTCATTTAGGTGTTTGCAGTGCAGACCTGCTCTGCATGAGCACAGAGCAGTAGTCAGGGAGAGGTGTAAACTGAGGAGTCCACAGCTGTTATGGACACACCAAACACTTCAGTTTTCTCCTTGGGATAAAATTCATGTTGTCTGAATGCAGCTGTGTTTGTGAGCTCAGCTAAGAGTATCTGCCCAGATAAATGTATCAAAGCTGAACAAAAAAATTTGGTTGTATAAGCAAGACAATTGTCTTTGAACATGAGGTAGGTGCCTAGTCATCTAACACACTTGCTCTGGAGTATTCTGCCATGCTGAGACATTTTAAAAGAAATTGTTGGTGGATGGCAGCTATGATTTCACCCATCTGTACCTCAGGAAGAGTCCAATTCCAGTAGAAGACAATCCTCATAAAAGAATAGTTTACATAGAGCATTGTAGTATTGGTCATGTGAAAAAACGTGGCTGACAACTCCCTTTGAACAGCCCTCCTTCTTTCTGAGAAACATTGCTCAACTTCCTGGCAGGCTCAGTAGTTTAACATGAATAGTTTTATAATTTTAATGATATTTTATATTTCCTAATATTGCTATTTCATGGAGTTTTTGAGGTTCAGAGGGATGTCTGGAGATGGTATGGTTCAACCTGCTTGCTCAAGCAGGGTGACCTAGAACTGGCTGCCCAGGAGTATGTCCAGTTGGCTTTTGAATACTTCCAAGGGTGAAGACCCCAGACTCTCTCGGCAACCTGTGCCAGTACTTAGTTGCCTTCACAGGAAAAAAGTGTTTCTTTGTATTCTGATGGCACCTCCAGTGTTTCATTTACAGAATCACAAAATCACTAGGATGGAAGAGACCTTCAAGATCACCGAGTCCAATCCATGCCTGAACACATCAACTAAACCATGGCACCAAGTACCACATCCAGTCATTTTTTGAACACATCCAGGGATGGTGACTCCACCACCTCCCCAGGCAGACCATTCCAGTACTTTACCACTCATTCCATAAAAAAATTTTTCCTAATATCCAACCTATATTTTGCTTGGTGCAGCTTAAGACTGTGTCCTCTCATTCTCTCAGTTGCTACCCAGAGACCAACCCCCACCTGACTACAGCCAACTTTCAGGAAGTTGTAGAGAGTGATAAGGTCACCTCTGAGCCTCCTTTTCTCCAAGCTACACAATCCCAGCTCCCTCAGTCATTCCTCACAGGGCTTGTGTTCCAAGCCCCTCACCAGCCTCGTTGCCCTCCTCTGGATGTGCTCAAGCATCTCAACGTCCTTCCCAAACTGAGGGCCCAGAACTGGACACAGCACTCAAGGTGTGGCCTCACCAGTGCCGAGTACAGGGGAAGAGTGACCTCCCTGCTCCTGCTCGCCACACTATTGCTGGTACAGGCCAGGGGACCATTGGCTTTCTTGGCCACCTGGGCACACTGCTGGCTCATGTTCAGCCAGCTGTCGAGCAGTACCTCCAGGTGCCTTTCCTCCTGAGCACTGTCCAGCCATATCGTCCCCAGCCTGTAACGTTGCAGGGGGTTATTGTGGCCAAAATGCAGGATGGCCAGTGTATCAGACCCAGCCAGCATGGGTTTAGGAGAGGTAGGTTGTGTTTGACTAATCTCGTCTTCTTTTATGACCAGGTGACCCTCCGGTGGATGCAGAAAAGGTCGTGGATATTGTGTGGACTTCAGCAAGGCCTTTGACACTGTCTCCCACAGCTCACGCCTGGAAAAGCTGGCAGCCCAGCTTGGACAGGAGCACTCTTTGCTGAGTTCAGAACTGGCTGGATGGCCGGGCCCAGAGAGTGGTGGTGAATGGAGCTGCATCCAGCTGGCAGCCAGACACCAGTGGTGTCCCTCAGGGCTCTGTGCTGGGGCCAGTTCTGTTCAATATTTTTACTGATGACATGGATGAGGGGATTGAGTCTTCCATCTGTAAATTTGCAGATGACACTAAGCTGGGAGCGTGTGTTGATCTGTTGGAAGGTAGGAGGGAGGGCTCTGCAGAGAGACTGGGAATGGTTGGATGGATGGGCAGAGTCCAGTAAGATGATGTTTACTGAGTGCTGAGTCCTGCATGAAGTCCCTCCAGTTGCAATGGGAGGACTGGGGACAAAACTTTTCACTTCTGGCTTCCCTTATAGTCAATGGAGTGATAGAGCAAGAGCCTTACCACAGGATCACCCATTCTATCCATTCTAATATAGATTTTTAAGAGAGATGGTATAAATTAGTGAGGGCTATCTGTCTCTACCAGGGAAGGACCTTAAGCAGCTAGCTCAGGATAAAACATCTAACTTGCATACAGCTCAGGTCAGTAAGATGAGCCATACACTTGCCATCTTTTAAATTTATTTTAATTCCCTATCTGTAAAATGAGGATGCTACAGCTTCCTTTTTTCTCACATCTATCTGAACCGTATGTAACTACTATGTTAGGCTGAATGGTGTTTTGCCTGGTGTCTAGAAAAAATGACAACGGACAACTTTTTGAGCTTTACTGGCTTCAGGCTACCACTATTAACAATGAGGGGATGAAATACAGAGCTTGTAGAGCAACTAAGTTTTGAGCATCCATACACAACCTAAAAAACTGACATAGAAGAGGCATGAAGGGAAAAATAAGGCAATGAATTTCCACAATTTCTCATTGTCTCAACCTTCTGAACAGCTGCCAACTTCAAACCTAAACTGGCATATTTCTTATTTTGCTGTTTAAACAGGAGATAATTATAGCTCATTGTTCCACAGCTTACTGTATAAAATGCTGAGCAGTACTTCTGTCTATTCTTCTTAGGCCTGAGGAACTTTAACTACCTTTAATTCTTGTGTTCCAGATAATCACTATTAAGCAGTTAAAAGTTCATTAAAAATGAGGCCAAACATAGATGAAAATGCCAACAAAAACATGTCCAAAAAGATAGATTAATAAAATGGTAGTGGCATTAGAAAGAGATTTTCTCAGACTATATTTTTAAACATATCTAAAGAACATTTTATATACTCCAATTATATTTGATGAAATTAACTTTCTTCAGCATAACTGTCCTAAGGATGTGGAATTTTAAAATGGAAATGATACTCTGAAGCAGCACCCAATGAGGACATCTTCTGCAAATATTCATATGTATATCTTTCATGACCTAGAGTTCAAATTTATCCACTGTTTTCCACACTATGAAAATAAGTTTTAACTATAATGCACAATTTAAATGAAGATGGGAAAAGCATGTTTGAGTTTCAGGCTGTACTTTTCCACAATTAGGAAGGCAATACTTCCCTAGGGTTTTCTATCTTTGGCTATGAAGGAAAATGGCTGAGTAGTATTTTTCAAATAATTTCTGTGATATTCCACAACATCAATAACTGAACAAAAGGAGGTTCCTTCTCTCATTCTTTTAATCCAAACTCCAAACTAAAAACCAGTAAAAGTCATAATTAGAAAGCATTCTTTAGATGTTCCTCTTTTTTTTCAACATTTGAAGTTCTCCAAATTGAAATGCTGCTCAGATCATCCCTTCTCTCAGCCTGAACTCTGCTAATGAGAAGGCCCTTGGCATTTTTTCTTCTTTGTGGATGGGTAGGGAACAGCCAGTGCTTTTCTTGCTAGCAGATAAACAGAATGGATGAATAGGGCACCACAATCTGGCCTAAATTAGGCCAGAGATTCATCACTGACAGATAGTATAAAGGTCAAATAATATCTTACCAGAAAATATCTAAAATAGTGAAGCGCACTTGGAAGCACAAGTTGAAAACATAATTCCTAGCCAGGTCACAGCAATCAAATCTGTTTTCCTAGATTTAAAACTACCTCTAAACCACTAAACAATTACTAGTAAGCTTTGTGTTGTGCAGCCCTGGTTGAAGAAGCGTAAGGAGCTGGCAGAGCCGGAGCTGGCAAACAGGCAGCAGGGCAGGATGCTGACCTGAACAAGGCAATAAAAGCATGCCAGTGTCAGCCAGTACACTGCACCAGGCCAGCTGGTTGTGCAAACAGACGTTTGCTAGAGCCTGAAATAATTGTTCAGACAGCAAAACAGGGCAGTTCTAGTAGAGATACAGGCTCAGTAACCATCCCCTCTGCTGGGCAGTGGCTGTCAGGAAAAGGATACAGATAACCAGCAATATGACTGAGAGGAACAGTTATGAGGGGAACAATTTTTTTAATTGGCCAGAGACACCAAATACCAAAATTGTTGTTGGCCCATTCCTAACAGTTACATTACTTGCAATGTAGTCCCATGAGAAGCTGATGGTCATTCAGAGATATAAAATGAGCCTCTTTGTTGGTTCATCTTATGCTGCGGGCTGATAAACATGAGAAAAATGTAAACATCTTATTAAAGATCTTATTAAAGAGAAAAATGTAAAGAACTTATTAAAGAATAAAACAATGTTTCTGCATTTGCTCCTTAAGTGCTGCAGAACTTGAGAAATAATGATCCAACTCCAAACTGCTGTGATCACATAAACCAAACCAGAAACCCAAGAAACCTAGTGAATGTGAAATGTCAAAGACTAGATAACCAGATTCATAAAAGTACATAAGATAGAAAAAAAAATTAGGCCAGATGTGGTCACCTTGATAACTTCAACAAAGGGCCTTTTCAGACTGGTTTTGAGTCAACCTAGTACCTTTTTCTTATTAAATAACTTCAATGATTTGTAGTCCTGTTTGTATGAAGTTTCCTCCTATTTTAATCTTCACAGGATCAGTAAAATGTTAGCTCAAGGATACTTTCCCTCTGAATCACAAGAGGCTTAGTCAACCTGTTCTGCATAAACATGTGAAAATACACAGATCAATTAATTTACAAAAGGCAGTACAGTATCTACCTTGCCCATTCCTTCCTGTCCTGAGATAGCAAAGATTAGAGATATGGGACATATTTATTATGTTTTTCCTATGCTTGAACAATCATATGAAAATGCAGTTCTGCTAAGTCTGTAGGCTAAGAATCAAGGGTACTCCAACTCCTTGTGTTCTGCCATCACAACAGATCTTTAAGATATGAAAGCAGATTAGGTCAGCAGATTTTCTTCCCCACATTTCTGAAAGAATGAGAATGCAGTGTGTAATGTGACACTGAAATAAAATGGATGGTTCCAAATCTGGCAAAGTGAACCAGTCCTTTTCCTTTTTAGGGCCTGAAATATTTAGACATACAGTAAGTTTCTTCTTTGATATTTTTGTATGGCACCTTCTGTCTGACAGGATCTTGGGGACAGGTGAGTGCTTTCACACACTGCTGAGAGCCTGAAGCTTCCCAGGTGGAGTTCTGGGGCCATGATCCAAGACAGCCATAAGGACTAACACACAGAGCTGAAGGAAGCAGCAGAAGAAACAGGCTGCTCTTAAATAGCACAGCACTAGCCAAGTACCAAAGATGTACCCTTGACTTAAAACAAGGCCTGTGACATCTTAAACAACCACAGCTTGTTGGTGGCCAAGCCGGCATTTCCAGTGCCACTGGAAATCTGATGCACATCATGTACCAATTAAAGAACAGCCTTTGGGCATCAGTGTCCCAAACTGTGCTGTCCAGACAGTCTCCTAGCACTGTCTGGTGGGGCAAACTGCACCTGCAATGTACCCAATTTGAACCAACCATTCAAAATGTGCATCTTCATCCTCCTTGTGCCTGGTCTCCCTGGCACCTGATCACCACCATGGCCAACAAATTCGATCACTCACTGGTGAATCAGACAGAGCAAAGGACTGACCTCCATCTGACAGTTATAAAAGCTCTTGTTCAAGGAAAAATATATATCAGACTGGATCTGAGCTTCTCTGGAGCAGCTGAAAGGAGATCTTATGTCTTCCCATTGTATCTATTCCATAGGAGGAAAAAACCTGCAGACCTTGAATGCAGCTGAAGCAGGCACAACTGTATCTCTGCCTGAACACTACATTGAATCCCTATTTTTACCCACAGTTACAGCTAAGATGACTGAATTACAAGGTCATGTATTTTGCTGAGGGCCATACCATGAGTCATTTGATTAAAACTCTGCCCTTCCTGGCTCACAGTCCTTTTCTCTACTCATTAGTACACACAATGTAATAAAATGTTGGACTATCCCCAGAACAGAGTCGTGCTTAGACCACTTCCTCTGTAGTTCACTAGCACAGACCTCAATTCCTGGCTTAGGCAACTTTCCAGCTCAACTATATGATGAAAATAACATTTTAAGTCAAATTTCAAGTGGGATAATGAGCAGCTACAGAGCTTCGAGATTGCTCTAAATTTAAACAAAATCACAAGAGGAATTTTAGAGAGTATTCAAGAGGATTAACAGAATAGAGGCTAAGCAAATGCATAGTGGACACTATTCACCCTTTCTATTATTCATCCTTACAAGGGCTCTTTGATGCCTTTAGTAACTTATGACCTTCCTCCTTCTTTATTTTTTTTTCCCACAATTTTTAGCAAAAAACCTTTAACCAACTCTCTAATCTAGGACAACTAAAAACTGAAAAGTTGGTAAAATTTACCAGCTGTTCTGACTGATGAGAAATCATTGATAACATGAGGTATTTTATTAAAGTTGCATTAACACTCTTCTAACACATTTTAAGGAAGGGTTCATTTTATAAACTCATAGGGTGTTGGAATGAAAGATGTGATCGTTCCCACGTAACCTCATAAATTCTCTTGCTAGTCCAGTTTTGAGTCTACGAGCTTCAGTAAAATTCTCATGAGAACACAGCATCCATCCATAAAAACTCCTGAACCCACCATGGGAATCAGCTGGTTTAGAAGGGTTCAGAGGTTCAAGCCTGTGGTTTATTTATTGAAATTTTCTCAGTAAATATATCATGGTATAATAGATAACAAGCACACTGTTTTGTGTTAGTTACATCCGTCTTTCATAATATACATGCACAGTAAGCTTCAAAAATAGGAAGAAAACTAAGTTACATTTAAATGTGACTGAGCCTTTTCTCAAAAAGAGTCTGAAATCATAAACAAGAGTGAGAATTTACTTCCTTATATTTCAAAACCACTCTCATCAAATGCAGCTAAGATGTTGCTCTATGCAAAGGCACAAAAAGGGAATTCACATCACCAGAGGTTTTGACAGACTGGGCTGAAGTTAGATGCTTCTAGTCCCAGAAGATGATGGTGACTTAGAGATAACAGTGGTAGAGCATTAGAAGCTGCAGAAGTACATTCCTTCACTGCAGTATTAGAAGTGTGAATCTGACCAGGAACACCACGTCCATGCTGGAAACACAAGCATTTCGTAGAGTCTGTGCTTGAAGATTCTGAACTAATTTTACCTCCTCCCTCTATAAAGCCTCCAAACCAACCCCTAAAAAAGTGTAAATTCCTTCCTTTCCTTGGAGACAGCAAACAACAGCAGGAATGCAATAGACAGCAGAAGCTTCTGTGAAGCAATATGATACCCAAGAATAGCTCAGAAACTCACTCAGGTGATGAATTTGATAGATAATTTGTGTCAGACTAATTATCCTAACACAGGATTCATGTAGTTAGTTCTACCTCAAAAGGTTTCTGAGGGAAGAAAAATACCACTAAAATCCAAATAGATTTTTTTCCTGTTGGAAACCAAAGCAAGTTGGTCTATAGTCTCTGGTGGTTGAGAAGAACACTTCCACCCTAAGAAAGAGTCAGTCTTCCAGTGATATTTTTTGGTAACTCATTTCAGGCCTTTAGAAGCAGGCTCTGGAGGTGGCAAGAACAGTGAGGTGACAAAGTCACCTTCCTCCCAGCTCTACAACCAGCTGCCAGCTTCCAACTCTGAAAATAAACAGGCAGATGGTCACAGCACTCTCTGTGGTCCAAATCATGCTGCTTCATGCAGGTGTGCAGAGCACTGCAGCCCCAGCACACTGCAGGGGTCAGGACTGCCAACATCACCATTACTCTAAGGTGTCAGGGATGAGCATGCTATAGGCAGTCTCTGCATTCTCCACTCTGCAACTCCTATATGCTGCACTCTTCTCCTGGCACTGCAGTATTAAGATGAAATGGGAGAGGAGGATGCTATGGGGAAAGGGTGGAATACCCTTGCACATTCCCTGCCTGGCCTCCCTGGGACACAAATACAGAGCCTTCATACTCAGCTGCTCTGTGCTCCATATTGCATTCCATACTCAGGGCCGCACTGCCTAACGCTGATGGAGTGTTTGCCTAGAAAGAGCACAAGGCAGTGCAGAAAATGAATCTTTAGTCTCTTCCCTCTGTAGTCTGTGTGCAATGCAGATCCTGCTCAGGAAAATGGGCTCCTTTCTGATTTCTGCCAACCATCTGCTGAAACGTAAATGTGTTTTACTTTCTATTCTATCAAACTCCAAGCAACTTCACAGGCTTCCTTCACTTACCATAACAGTACCTTGAATATGTGCAGAAAATTGGCTTAGCTTTGATAATAAAGTTCTGGCTTTGTATTTCAAAGTAGTGTACTTCAAATCCTGCTGGGAGTATATTTTTATTAAAATTTCTCTATATCTTTTCTTTCTCACCACGTGAGCTCAGCATATGTACAGTATTTGAATGCCTGGATCAGAAGGATTATTAACAAAAATATTCCAACAACTTTTCTTTTTTTTTTTCTAGAAGAAAGAAAACTTACTCTTTGTGTATGTCTGTGTACCTGACAAAGATGGTTTCCTTCACATTGACACACCCAATAAATGTTTAAATAAAATTCAACGGTTTGACATGTAAAATAAGAGTTACAAATCTTTATTAATTTCCTAATGTAACCAAGAGTTTGATCCCACAAGCAGTGTATACTATTATTTAGTGTTAACAGCTGTAGCTGCGCACATACAGGGAGTCTGCAGGCACCTTTACATATTTATACATCTTTTCTTTGGAATAGAGCTGGCCTTTCCATTTGCTAAATCATTTACACCATAGCGACAATGGGAAAGCAATGTAATACAGCAATGATTGACTTTTGCAAACTAGAAACCAGATCTAATTCCATTTTAGCCTGGTCAAATTTTAAGGTTTTAAGGGAAGCTTCTGCTTGGTCTAGCAATAACAGTAACTTGTAATTTACACGGCACGTCTTCTTAAAAATTCTCAAACTTACAAAGATTTACAGGAGTCACTTTTGTCAAGAGTGAACAGCAGAGAGGGGTGAAAAATAGGTTTGTGTGACATAAAGAGATGGGCAATGGAAATTAAAGACAACAGAGCAAGAGTAATGTATTCCCTTGAAAAATGTAGAGGATAATAGGTAGACACAATATAAATTCTAACACTGAATTATCCTTTAGCTCACAAAAAAATGTCAGGAGACTTTAAATACCTACAGATGGTCAGTGCCTCCATTTTCAATTACCTCTGACAGATGGCCCTTCCCTACGGCCCAGTGCCGATATGCCAAGAACACAGATTAGAGATTGACTCAGAGGCAAGAGCGGTGCCACATTTTGCAGCTGTATTTATAGACAGACCCAGAGTGTTCTTTGCCTCTGTATCTGCAATTCAAAAACACTGCATGAAGACATATTGAAACAATAGCAGTCACTTGGTTCTATTCCCTGTCCTGATTTACCACCATAAATCATACTGTAGGCTATTCATCAGCTGCATGAGGACCCCAGAACGTATCAGTATCCATTCTAGCAGCTAACAGCTCTGCATGTAGTTAATGCATTTCACTACCACTGCAACTCTCTTTCATTCCCAAAAGTTGAGGATTCTGTTACAGATCAAATCATCAGTTAAATTATTGGCCAGTAATCACAAAACCCAAGCCAACTGCTGACAAATCAAACCCACAACTGGCATTTATACTAAATTAATCATGTAGCACGTGGGTATTTGTTAGCACTTTACCACATTGTACACAATTTCCTGACTCCAGTTCCAGTTTCAATCATGGCTCTTCATTTTATGTAAAACATCTAAAAAATAAAATTATCCAAATGTCTTTATCACCTCAAAAAATGTAAACTGTGGGAGTGTGAAATGTAAATTCTTTACAATCCATTAAAGCTCTAGGTCCAGATGGTCTCTCTGCAATTTTTCCAATGATCCAATTTGCTGTTTCCATCCCATTTATGACGCCTTTATTGAGAATCATAATAGGTGTTCAAAACGCATTTAGTAAAGCAACTGTTAATTTTATTTTTGGATTTTGGAGCATGAAGGGAGTCTGAAAACAGATTTGCTTGCCCACTTATCATTACCATCTACTGAGTGGGATGCATCCAGAACACTAGTCACTCTGATTTGAACAGTGTTAGCCACATGGCTGCAGGCAGCTCAGCCATGCCCCTTGCTTCTCTCCCTGCTCCTGTGGCCCATGCACCTCCCAGGGAGGGCCCTTCCTCAGTATGGATCTGGCAGGGATGCACAGCATACCCTCAACAAATGGCATAGGTAAATGTCAGCCCTGAAGATAAAGACGTGAATTGAGTATCTGTGTGTGTCTGCAGATGAAACACACCCAACTGCCTGGCCAGCATTTGCCCAAACTGATCATGTTACAGAAGATGATCATCAACCAGATTAAACAGTTACTGGGGAATTACAAAAAGACTTGACATAAAGTAGGAGCTAGACTGAAAAAAAATTATCAAAGAAGTGTGAAAACTCGTAACAGGACAGACCTCAGAAGGCAAACAACTGTCTCAAGGGTGTGTGGCTCAGCCCATAACTTGAGGGAACTGCAGGGATCTGTAAAAAGATAGAGGATCCACATCTCCCACAGGAGACATGTAAACAGAGAAATCTACAATCTTTGGGAAGGGAGGTGTTTTTGTAACCCATACTGCCCATGAGTTGAGGGTGTACATACAACTCTGTGCATATGTGTGCCTGCGTGTTTCTGGGATTAGTTATAGAAGACTGTTTAGAAACCTCTAGCATGCTTTGCCTGTTTGTACTACTGATCTTGTTTCCATAGTTCACTGACTGCTGTATAATTACACTCTGCTAATAAAGCAATAAATTGCTTTCATTCATATTTATTTTAAACTATGTGAACTCAGCAGTTTTACCCCACAACCTGTAACAAGTTGCTGAAGCAACCAGAGATCTCTGTAGCACAAGGATTTCATGTTTTCTTCCAGAGCATTGATTGACACTGAATAAATTCATGTTTATTAAACTGTATCTAACTACAGGTGAGATCCCTTAAGTGCATGTAATATTTGTCTCAAAATAATTATTTTTAAGTAAGGCATTACACCTACGGTTTTTTCAGATGTCCTATTTCACACACGAGTTCATATGCAGGTGTTACATGGTTAGCATTTGTAACCAAACACACTTCAATCTGGGGATCAGTATTCGATGTTGGCACCATATTTTCCACCTTGAGTTATCTGTGAAAAAAATGAACTGGGCTGATTTGGATCTCTATTACCACAATCAGAACTGCAAAAATGGTTTTTGCATGTTGCACGGGTTCTCTAATCCTACAGGTTTTGGAAGATTTTTTTTGAAACATCAATTCAGAATTTCTTTTTTCTTTAAAACAGACAAATCTTTACAATTTTACCCATTTAACTGGCCTGGCCAATTCTCCTTCCTTCCATAGCTGTAATAATATACTCAAGTATTCCCTAAAGCACGTTTTGCTGTGCATGCCTGGGTATGCTAGTCAGTGCTAATTTGCTAAAATCCTGCTGCCCTGACTTTCCCAAACCACATCACTACAAACGTAGGCAGTTTGGTCCAAAGTGTGGACTCTGCAACAGCCTGACAGTCCTAAATATTACAAAGCATTGATGCATTACCAGTGACAGTAAACTCCTCGCACATCCTCAGAGTACAGATAAGGCACAAGCAGCCAAGCAATCAGAAAGGCTTAAACACTTACCAAACAATGAACTTTGAACAACTCGCTAAAGGAAACAAACATAAACACAAAAAAGGTCAATTTCTGCGATGAGAATGTAGCTGAATATCCCAGCCAAAGATAATTGTATTTCACAAAATTGCAAACCTCACATGAGAGTTTATAGTGGAAAAACACTGACAGGCCATTGTCTGTGGCACTGTATTCACAAGGCTGCAATTATAGCTTTACCATAATGAGTGTAACTCTGTGGTCAGAAAGACTGCAAGAATATGATATTTTCCATGGAATACTTCTCCCTTCATGGATGTTTGGCTTGAAACCTGGATTTTATGTTGCAGTGTTGTTGGCATTATCTCACACTTTCACATTTGTGGCTGATCTATGTAAGTACTTTAACTTGGCTTCTTCTTTTAGGTGTATAAATAAAAGTTACTTCATCTTTTCCATGTGTGAGTAATTGCACCCAACAGTAGACATGTAAACACTTTCTATCATTTGATGCTTATAATCTTCCCTTTGCACTCCCAGTGGTACTCCTTTGGGTATCATCAGCCACAAAAAAAAAAATGGAGACAGTTTTTTTCAGTTTCTTTTTTTCAAATTAAGTTACTGCTGTTATTAGGCAATGTCCCTAAGGTCTCACTGAGCTGTGCTTCTCCAGGCAGGCTTGGCAAGACACATCCTAACCCACGCTGCCTGATGACAACCACCATGAGATACCAGTCTCACCACCCACTGGGGGCTCCTCTAGCACATGTTGCTGGAAGGTTCCTGGCTCATCTGCACTGGAGGAGCACCAAAAAATCCCTCAGAGGAGACAAAAGATCTGGCTTCATAAGCAACCAAGCATGAAACACAGTACTTGTGTATCTATCTCTAAGTGTGGGAAGAGCTTAGGAAAGGGAAGGAAAACAACATCTGAACTCTTAAAAATGTTACTTCTGATAGATGTAAAAGATGGGTTGGTAATCATTACTTGAGGTTGCTGAGTAGTGGGTGGTCCTCCTTAGTGGATGTACCAACTCTAATGAGCTCTGATGAGAAAAAGGTCAGAGTCTCAATAGGAAAGTGCTGGAAAAAGAACGTTGCTTTGAGGGCCCAAGCCTGTTCACCACTTTTTCTCAGTAGTACATTTGTAAGCAATATTCCTGATGTTAATGTGATTATCTAAAGGCAGGAGTACTCATAAAAATAAGGGCTGGGATTCATGCCTAGTAATCTGTCTAATCTGGCACTCTCTCTCCTTCAGCTGCACTAAATATTTTCCAACAGATGACTCTCAAATAATATTTCCAAAATACACTGATATCCTGGGGGAAATTCTATCACAACTTACGAAATCTTTCCTGAGACATGAGTATTCATCAAGTTCTATGCAGACAAAGCAGAAAGATCTCAGGGGAAAGTGCAACATCAGGAGGGCTATAGTTCAGTCTAAGAGTCCCTATCTAAGCACTGATATTATGTGGACTGTCTTAAAAGTGCATGTTTCCTTAATACGGTACAAAGCAGAGTAAGTGACCTATGGTTCAGGTCCCACTGAAGTAAGAGAACCCTGAGGTATCATCTTCAAAAATTAAAATAAAAACTCCTACTAACATTGTATTTATCCTCACATTTCTGTAGACACAAAATCAGAGCCCTGAAAAGAACATAAAGGATGTCCTGGTGGGTTAGACCAACATCCAGCTATCCTCAGTATCCTTTCTTTAATAACATGAGATTCTATTTAAAGAGAACAAGCCAGGCATATAAATTTCCTTTATTCTCCTCCAGCATCCACAATCATTGTATTAGGGATGCTAGGGAGCATATCCCTACTAAATTCTTTTTGCATCTCTCTATGAATACGCAGTCCATTTAACTGTTTAGTCTCCTTTCCAGTGTGCTGACCCATTTGCTTCCAAAACCTCTGCCAGCAGTAAATTACACAACATCACTATATCTGCTACATTAAAAAATTATATTCCCTTTTATCTTTTCTAAACCAATTTCCTACTAGTTTCAACAACTGCCCCTACTTCTAGTTCTGGAGGATTTGGAAAACATCAGTCTTTATTCATTCTACCCACTGCCTTGATTTTATAAATCCTGATTACATCTGTTCTCTTCAAACTGAGGCGCATGCTGTGGGCAGCTTCACTTCCTTGTATTTGACCCCCGAGAGTATTGGATGTGGGTTTAATGTGGGGATGTGGGACTGTCCCTCCATCTTTCAGTCCCTTCTTCAATACACAAGCAAGGATCATTTCTAAGGATCAGATCTAAGACTACAGTTTCAGAACAAAAATGTCAGCAGTGAGCTACATTTTCTGATGATTTATCATCATGGCTCAGCACAGAGCTCACTGAACACATCAAGGAAGAGTCTGAGAATGGGGAATTCAGCAACTGAAATAAGTTATTGCAAAATCACAGCCTGAGCCACACTCTGTGCACCCCCTAAAAGCTAGGATCTCAGAGACCCACTCCATCTGGGAGGGATGTTGTATCTTACTTTTCCTTCTTTTTAGTGTGAGAATCATCTGTAGGATGCCTATGATGTGGATACTCCTGTTCACAAGCTTGCCCATACTGGACCTGAACAAAGTTCAGCCAGCTCATGCTCCTATCTTGGTCTATGGCCATGGGCAGGAGAGAAAGAGTTAGAACAGTGGGCATGAACTGATGTCTAGGAAAGAGTAAGGATAGGGCTTTCCCTTTATATATGAACTTTCATCCTAAAGCTTCCCTAGCCTCAAACTGTTTTTCAGATCAGGAAGGCACATACAGGTTTTAGATAATTCTTCAGGCACATACAGGTTTTAGATAATTCTTGGTGTATTTAGATAATTCTTTGAGGCACATACAGGTTTTAGATAATTCTTGTTGTATCTGGTATATCTTGGAGAGGGCAAGTGCCTCTGTGTCTCTGTCCTTTAGTGAGTTGTTGTCTGAAAAACTTATCTCTCAGTATGTGCAGGTGAAAACAGACCCCTCTGTACAAGCACATAGTGGTGAGAGGTATCAGAGATCTGCTGTCTTATCATAGGACAACAAATACTAGGAAAAGGGTCTGAAAATATACACACACACAAAAATCCCTTCCTTGACCCAAGAAAATTTCATCCTCATGAGTTATTTTCAATCAGCTGAAAACACCAAATAAGGACTAATAAGCCACTTCAAATAACTTTGAAATCCCTTAGAGTTTCACTCTGACTTCATGAACTACTTTAAAATCCACATGCTTACTGTAAAGATGGAAAACTTGGGATATATCAGTAGCAGAGAACAGATAGTGGTCCTAATCTGGATTTAGTTAGACCAAGGATTCCTGAGATACTGAAGAGAAAAACCTCCATTTCTTCAGATGAAATCTATCAGCTTTTGAGAACTCAACTGGGAAAACAAAACCACTAAATTGAGCAGAAGCCAAGGCAGTTTAACCA
Source organism: Haemorhous mexicanus (assembly GCF_027477595.1). Lineage (NCBI taxonomy): Eukaryota > Metazoa > Chordata > Aves > Passeriformes > Fringillidae > Haemorhous > Haemorhous mexicanus. Next base: position 94,907,569 of record NC_082343.1, on the reverse strand, counting down.
CTCACTCTCAACACCACCTGCAGCCCTTTGATTATGCCTGGTGAGCAGAAACAATCTAACATATGCTCTCTCAAATCATTGTATACCACAACTCCATTCTTGCATTTTGTTACTATTGGCCTCTCCACCTTTACATGTAGCTAGAACCTAACTTCTCATAGTAATACTGTGGATATTGTCAGCTCACAAGGCCCATAGGTCGGTTTCTGTGGGCATGCACCTGATTTCAGTGTTTACTGGACTCAGCATCTGGGAAGATTCCTGAGATACCACTGACCAACCATAATCATGAGTTGCATTTCCCCAAATTTACCAAGAATTTCAGTTTCCTTGGTTTCTTGCAGGCAAAGTTTCCTGACAAGTCAAAGAAAATTGACAGCCTCCCAGCTGGTCATGCAATCCCATCTCTTCCTTTGTGCTCTGATGCTTTGTAAAGACTCCTGACTTAAATAATTTAAACAAATGACTGATTGAATGAATTCAGCAAAAGGTGATAAATTTTTCTGCCTGGTTATGCTTCTGCCAGGCTACTGAGTTGACTCAGTCATTGAGGAGTGGAAGAGATGGAGCAAAACTCATCAATTACTTCACAAAATGACAGACTGGAACACAAAACTGGAAATGAAGAGGCCCTTTCGGCAGCAGTGACCTGTCAAACTTGAGAACCATCTCCTGTGAAACCACTGCCCAAGAACCCATCTCTTTTTCCTTTGCAGCCTTTAGTCAGGTTAATATATGTTTAGGTCATAGAAAAGGCTTAAATTTGGGTGGCTGCCTGTCAGGTTACTTCACAGTTGTTATTAAAAGCAGTATCTCTGCCTTTTACTATTTGATTGATGATTCCAGATTTAAGCTTTCATACTAAATTTTCAAGGAAGTGACACCTCAGAACTGCAGTGTAATAACCCATAAAGTCAGCCCAAAATGCTGTACATCAGTCTGTACATCAACCTCCTCAGCTTTTTAAAACAACCTTCTGTTACTTTTACACCACTGTCCCTCTCACTGCTTATCTGCATATGTGTGTGTATATAAAAGCTTACAGAATTTATCCCTAACAGTCACTTTTTTGTACTGGAATATAACAACTGACTCCTTCCTTCATTAACTAGATTATTAAACCTGAAGCCTCTGAACATGTATTTCAGAAACAGTATTTTACCTCCTCCTCCTTTTCCATAATCCCACCCAATGAGGAGAACAACCTTTGCACAAAAATATTCCAGAATGACAGCAGTCTCAGGGTGCTTAGCTCTCTTCTCCCCATCTCAGTACCTTTTCTTCTGTCTATGGGATTTCAGAGGCACTCTTCCATTCCCTCCATTCAGAGACACCATTCCATTCCAGATCCCTTCTGGAATCACCTTATGTTCTGGGATAGCAGTTGGCAATAAAGTTTACTTGAAGCTTACAATTATGAGTAGCCCTTAGTGTTAATACAGGAAGACCAACAAAAGCACAAACACCTCACCACAGACAGGGGCCTTTTATGTGCTTCCTCCTGCCAACACCTTCTCTAACAACAGGTAGCCTCAGCAAAAATGTTGCAGGGGAGGGAGATGGACTGTGTTACACAAGCCCCTTAGAGGTTTCTTGTTTTACACCTGACATAAGCAAAGCAAGGCACAAGCTCAGACTTTCTCAGGGAAGAATGCCTACATTCAGGTGAGAATGTAGCTGGGGCTAACACAAGGTAACACATAATACAGGTGAAACTTTCTAGGGACAGGGCTGCACAATTTTAAGAAGCCTCCACTCAACACTTTAAACTCTTTTCCTCTTCAGGTCACATTTTCCTAAAGATGGAAAAATATATCCCTGAAACTAAGAAAATTTGTTTGCCAGATTTGAAGCTTTTTTTCCAAAACAAAGAACTGCTAGGGGCTGTTCAGTGAAATAGTTATGTTTATAATGGACAAAACCATGTATTTTTGCCTAAATTCATCCTTGTAATTGGCTCAATTGCTGTAAATGGAACTTTCCAAAACCAAAGCAAACAAATACTAATACAAAACAAAATAACCAAAACAAACTAAAATAAAACAGCTGGAAGCAGGCACCCAACAGGGGAATTTCAGCTCAGATTGGCAGTAACAAGCAAGTGAAAACTATACGAGAAAGCACACAGCAACAGTAACACTGGCTATGCTGCTAGATCTGTTACAGCTCTCTGTAAGCACTGAGGTGTTTGATTTGTCATGCTACCAAAAACGAATTTAATTAATTCTCCTCCTATTCAAAACCTCCCATCCGTGCTGTAAAATACAGCAACCATTTCACATCAGACAATAGCTAAGTAAAACCTTAGGGAAAACAGTACCAAATACTTTTTGTAATTGAAAATTGAAGGGAACATAACAAGCAGCATATAATTATGTGAATTCAAATTTTACGCAGACTTCAGAGTTACCCAGTCTTCTTAAGTGATGAGTATCATTGAATCAGTAACCACAACTGGTCATCATCCTAGAGGTGCCAAAAGATACTGTATTTGTTGCACTTTGGAATCCCCTCAAATAGAATTGCATGGTTCTGCTCCATTTAATTCCCTGTTTATTTTACTGTACTGTTCAAGAGCCGCAAGTCTCATAATACTTCATCAAGAAATCCACTTTCTGGATTTCAGCTTATGAATCCACTTTTTGTTTGCATTTTGGAGCCATCCTGCCCTCAAGTGTCCTGTGTTTGTTTTCCAAAGTTGGTGTACCTTAAGTCTTCCTTCCCACAGACACTGTGGTGAGATAAGGAGAGCAGTGCTGTTTTCCACTGAGCAGAACAGGCTGGGACAGCTCACATGGAGTGGGTTTGTATTGCAGCAGTTAAACACTACCCGAAAAAAACAAATGGAATGTTAGGAGTGGAAATTAGATACGTTTACCCTAATGAGAATGTTGATTTGCTTTCCAGTTAGCTCTTTGGAGCGGAAAACTCCCACACCTTTAAGAAAAGAAATCTAAAGGAAACACAGGATTTTGGCAGAGATTTTCAAATGACCCCTGAAGAAGGCAGGTATCCAAGTCCTATCACATGGCATTGTGAGTCTCTCTCTGTTGTGGCCATATTTATGCTCAGTCTGTTTGTGGGAACAAGGGAAGTGTGGGGAATGTCACACACAGGCACCCCTGTATCACCCCCAAAGGACACATCCTGTGCTGGTCAAGAATCACTCACTTGAGAAAAAGCTAAAGAAACACTGTGGAGGGGGACAAAATATGGATAAAAATAGCTTGCAGTGGAATAGATCCAGCAAAAACGGCTAGCAGACAAGAAGTCAGGGTGTTAAAATAACCACATCAAGCAGTTTCATAAATTAGCTACGTGTCTAGTATCAGAGTGTCCGGGCTTGTGCCTGATGTTTTCCCTGACAAACACATCCAAGCATTCAGCCTACGTGCCTGCTCACCTGACTTCATGCAGCAGCACTCTGAAAACACACAAGCAAGGAGAGAGAGAGGAACCTGCCTATGAGAGGAGCAGGGGGCAGAAGGGTGCCTGACACAGCAATGAGTGCCCATTGCTGTGTCACAGGGCGACTGTGGAGGCTGCAGGCAGCAGACTCTCACCCTGTCTCTGTGGAATGGGCACACTTTGGGGACAAGTGGATCTGCAGATGGGACTCCTTCATTCGTGAGTTCTTCCATCCCAAATACAGCAAGGGGGGTTGGCCTTAAAAGAGTAAAATATCCATGGACCTTTCCAGAGCCTGAAGGGCTGGATAAGGAGTCCCAAGCAGGAGATGCCCACCCGGGAGCAGGGCACAGTAACAGAGAGGGCCCAACAGAATGTGCTGCCCTACTGCCCTACTGCACCAGCATAGCCACCACTCACAGAATCACAGAACTGCTGGGGGTGGAAAAGACCCATGCAGACCATCTAGTTCATTATTAGTACCATGTTCTGTCCAAGTGAGCTGAAACTTCGTGTGGTTTGGTTTATGGCCATTGCTCCTTGTCTTATTGCTGTGCACCACCAGAAAGTCAGGCACCACCCTCCCAACACCCAGCTTTGATTTACATGCATGAATGAGATCCTCTCTCATTCTTCTCTAAACAGAACTGATGCAAGTCCTGCAGTCTCCTTGTAAAAGAGATCCTCCAGATCCCATCTTTGTGGCTCTCTTTTACTGTGGAGCTCAGACCTGGACACAGAACTCCGAAGTGGTCTCACAAGGGCCGAGTGGGGGGGGAAGGGATCACCTCCCGTTGGCCACGGTGCATCTTTCCGATGCACCCTCGGATACCAGTGCCCCCTGGCCGCAAGGGCACTGCCGGTTCACTGTCACCCACTTGTCCCCGCGGCCATGCTCCGCCGAGCGCCGCCAGCCGCCGCTCCGCCAGCGGCGCTGCGGGCGGGCCAGGCCTCGCCGCCGCCATGACGGCGACAGGCGCCCTCCTTCCGCCGCCGAGCGGCTGAGCCGGGGCGCGGCGGTGCGGCCGGGCCGGCGCCCCACGGAGCCCGGCGGGCGCGGGAGGCGGGGCCGGGGCCGGGGCAGGTCGGAAGGCGGCGCGGCAGGACGAGGTACGGCGAGGCTGAGCTGCCACGGGGATGGCGGGGGGCGAGCGGGCGGCTGGGCGGGTCGCGGAGCCGCCCCCCTCAGGCGCCTGCCTTCGCCCGGGACCTGCGCCGCGGCCCGGGGGAGTGACATGCGGGCTGCGGGCTCGGGCGGGAGGCGACCCCGAACTCTGGGCACATCAAAGGCCTGGGAATCCCTGGCCCCTGCATCCCTGGCCCCCGCCTCTGCAAACCTTGTTCTCTGGGGTGCCATGGCCCCCTAAACCTACCTTTTGTCCTGAGGGGTTACAACCTCGGGAGAAGTGGTCTCGCTGCGAGTTGCTTACTTTAAATACTAAAGGCTTGACATGAAATGCTGAGTGAGCACTCTTTGCTAGCACCTTTTAACACTGTGGTCAAGGGCACAGACGCTGAGGTATAGAGAAAGATGTGCTTAATTAAGTGTACGCTTAATTTGGGAGGCAAAGGTGTGCCCCATCGGCTGATGGGAGAGAGGCCGTGGTGCTGCAGGGGCTCTCTGACTGCTGAGCACTGCCATTCATGCCTTTACACTGCACTGCCACGGAAGTAGGGACCAGCATCACAAAAGAACCTTAAATGCTTTCTGCGGAACAACAGCCTAACTTCAGACAATGCATCAAAACGTAAAGGTGAAATAAAAGGGGCATAGATACAGGATAAAGTACCTGTATGTGTAGCTTCCCAAAACAGCTTAAGTTTCTGTCTGGAATCTTTGAACAGACTCTAAAAATTCGGTTTTTTGCCTGGTGCTGTGTTTGTTACATGCCCCTTGAAGTGTTCCACGTATAGTGGAGCAGTTGAAAGGAGATGCAAACACTGAGCTGAGCACTCAGAAGACCTGTATGTATCCATAGTGTGCTCTCAGCTCAGCAGCATGGCAAAAGTGCAACAAAACATGCTTTGGATGGTGTCAAGCCTTTTGCCTGCATACATGTATTTGTGACTGGGAAAAATTTATGCCACATATATCCCAAAAAATCCCCTAATGGAAATATGGTATACCCTATACTGGGGTGTAAGGAAGTGCAGCAGTTAATGAAAGGATGGTACAACAGCCAGCAGGCACACCTTCACCTTCTGAATGTTTTGACACAGTCAAGCACAACTCTGGGGAGTGTAGTGTTATTTAGAACCCGTTAAGTAATGATTTCTTTTATACCTCGAGGAAGGAATTTGTTTGTCTTCAGTTGCAATATATTTGTTTTTTTCCAGAATTGGGACCATGGCTGTCGACTGGATTGGTTTTGCATATGCTTCATTGCTGATAGTTGGAGGTATTATAGCATACACTCGTAAAGGTTAGTACTGGATCAGAAGGATTTGGAAAGGAAGCAGTTGATTTCTTCTATGCAGTGTGAGACATGAAAACTTTGCTGTAGTTAGCACAGCTGCATTTTACATCCATCATATGCTGCTGTAAATGCACCAAGTTTCATGAGACGTTCTTGGGCCAACTTAAGCATTTAAATGAGCTTGTTTTCAGGGCAAAGAGTGGAAGTTGTCATGTTATCTTTGACCTTAAATGCATGTTGAGCTTTCTCATCTCCTTTCAATCATTTGTATGTTGAGCACAGTATATCCTTGATTAAAGCTTATTTTCTACAGAGAAATCCAGGCTTGATTCTTACAGTTCCAAATGCACGGTGGGAAAAAACCTTCTACTTGTGTGCTCTGAGTTGGTGGTTAATTCTCTGGTACTGTTAGAATTGTGCCTTTTCTCAGTAAGATAATGAGTCGGGGTTTAGGTGGCAGCGTACCACAAAGCGCAGTTTCGGTATTCCAGGGGTTTTTGCAGTCCCGCGGCTGGCAGCGGCGTGCCCCAGCTCAGCACCCGGCAGAGGTCGCAGCGGTACCGAGGACGGGCGGGCGGGAGTTGCGGGCGGCTTCCCGTCCGCTCTCCGCAGAGCCCCGGCAGCGCATCCCTCACCGTCCATGTTCCACTGTCCGTCACCATTCTTGTGGTTTAGGGTCACCGTCTCCCTTCGTAGTGTGCACATGCTTTGCTCTCGGAGACACAGCTTCACATGTGAATTTCTGAAAACGCTGTGGTTTTGTGTTTGCAGCCAGCTGCACTCAGTATCTCATTCACCTGTTCTCTTCACTCTAATACTTGATTGATCCTCGTGGCAAATCTAGATAATTTTTTATTGGTTATGATTTACACTTTCTTGCAAAGTGTTGATTATACTCGAAATAAAAGGATTGGGAACTAAATGTCATCGGGGGTCAGAATTCTTTATTTCTAAACATCTGGGGATCAGTTTAATTCAAATAATGTCTGCTGTGCAGATTCTACAGTTTTATCATATGGTACCAAGACAAACGTCTGTTCAGAAATTTAAAATATTAGGGCTATATCTGGGATTTATGAACCAGTTTTTCAATAGCACTGCAAGAATATGTCAAGTTACTTTTAGAAGCCCTGTTTTCATCCTCACTGCCATTTATTTGTTTTTTCATTTTTTATTCATTAAATGTGATGTTGGTGATAGCATTTCTTTGTCCAGGATTGATGTCAGACTGAAAAGCCTGACATTATGATTATGCATGTTTTCTAATTTACTCTTTATATATATTGGTACATTCCTACTATTTTTGGAGACTCCCAAGTGCTGTAAGATATAGTTTAAATGAACATACAGTTCAGAGAAATTACAAAAATCCTTCTTAAGTATGATAGAGAAAATAGCCCAAATTTAGGGTTGTATCTTTCCCAAGTTGCAAGAATTACTGGATCTTCCTTTAATTTAGTTAGTTGACTTTGCCCCTAATCCCACACATTAGAATGATCCAGTTACAGAAATATTACCTCTCTCTTCACACTGGGTGAGGTAAGCTGGAATATGGCAAAATCAGTTCTATTGTAGAGAGAGAGAGCTGTCATATAAAGATTGAGTTTAACGACCTTGTATTGAGAAATAACACTGCAATGATTTCTTGCAGGTAGTAAAATCTCTTTAGCTGCTGGACTCACCTTTGGCTCTGTGGCTGGTTATGGAGCTTACTGTGTAACGTGTGATCCGAGAAATGTGAAGATATCATTGTGTAAGTGTTTCACTACAGTAAACAAACAAACAAATAAACATCATCCTGAACTGCATGTAAAATTCTCTTTTTACTAAGTTTTGGGTATTGCTCTGGTTTAAATGTTGGGTTTTTAACTAGAGTTCAACACGTCAGCTGAGCCTGCAAAATTCAGGAGCCATTTACAAGGTAAGGCAGATCATTGACAGAAAGCCAGCAGGTGTTTGTTACTACCTGGCAGCACCTCCTTTTATGAGATGTTTGCCTAACATTGCACATATTTTTATTGTGAAATCCAGCTGATAAACAGGAGATAGTACTGCAATAAAATCGTTATAGTTACAGATTGAATTTTGCAATCTGAGCAGTAAAGGAGATGTGGGATCCACTGTTGCATGATGCATATCCTCAGCTCCCAGGGAATGGAACAATTTAACTTAGTGTTTTTCCTTTGCTGCTAAGAAAAACAGGATACAGACTGTGCAATAATTGTCGTGGCAGCTAGTTTGCCATGAAACCCTTTTGGAGGCAAAAAACTACAGTTCCTTCAGGGGACGACATAAACCTTGCACAAGTGAATTTGCAATAAGAGCTGTTGGGAGCTTGTCTCACTCATGGTTTTAGCAAAGGTGGTTTAGGCTGTGGTTTCACATGCAAAAATGCATTTAAAATACATTTAATCCAGATTGTGTGAGTACGCAATTAGTTTTTCTCAGCTTAGAATTTGTTGTATATTGTTCATTCTGGCTTTGTGCTTTGCACCAATCACACTTATAAAAATTTCCATTTAAAAAAAATGTTGAGTAGCATTCACAGCAAAGTGTTCCCAGAGAGTTCTTTAGTAAAGGTGGTAATTGTGGGCCTGATCTGCTCCTAGATGGCCTTAAATTGGATTTTTGCCACCATTACCTTGCTCAGATTAAGTTATCCCCCTGTTTAAAAAAAACCCAGAGCTTTTTTTGGAATGAAGACATAGCCTTAAATATATGTAAATTTGTAATCACTAATATGAGATGCTTTTAAGTAACATATGTTATTATACTCCTATGGGTCAATTAAATCACTAAGTTAGATACAGAATTTACGGAAGACTCATTAAAACTTAATATATTGTTGCCTGTTTCCCAATTCCCAGGTTTTGAAGGGACTTATACAAAATTTTCCATTAATGTGCCTTTGAATGTCTGATATTTAAAATAGCCTGTGTTTTGCATTTAATGTAGTCGTAGACATGTGAGGACTTTCTCAACTGGAGAAAGGTATAGTACTTATTTATTAGAAGTTACTGCAATGAGATGAGATAGGGTTCACTACAATTGCCTTAGAAAGTTTTTCTTACATAAAGTAAAAGGAACAAAGACTTTTTAAAGCAGCCTTAGTTTAGAATGTTTACAAAGAAATGTTTTAATTGCTTTTTATTATAAATGAGTATTGCTTTTGTGGAAAACTAGAGTGTTTTCACTTATGCCTAACATGCCAAAATGTGAAAAGCAGCTAGAGCACAAATGAAAAATGGAAATCAGGTGCATGGAAGAAAGTGACCACTCTGAACTTAGAAACCACTACAGTAAATTACAATGTAAAATAAAGCGAACACCCAAACCTTTAAAAGGTTAGGAAATCTAAAAACAACCCATCAATCCAAACCGTAATTATTGACAGTAGTTTTCACCTGTGCAAGACTCTCCTACAGTAATTTAGGTAATATTTTAGTACAAGTCCTTGATAGTAATGTTTTTGTAACTTGTCCTACATACAAAGAGTATGTAGCCAATGGGTACCCCAGGCAAATTCTCTTAGTTGTTTTATAAATTACTATTTCAGGCATTTTCCTACTTCTCCTGAAATAAGCTCTGTGTTTTCTTGGATACTTTAATGCATTTTTATGTGTTTGAAGTAGATTTGGAAATTCAAATCTGAGTATGCAAGAGTTGGTAGCATTCACAGTACAAGTTGATTCTGATCTGTATATGATTCACTGGATTGAATTGCTCTTGATTTATTGAATTTCTGTGGTTTAAGGTGAAACAGTGAATGTATAGCACTTTCTGAAATCTGGTCTGAAAACTGAATGCATTAAAAAGTCTCTGGAAGGTATGAAAAGCCAGGTACTAGCAAATGAGGGAAAAAAGAACATTACAGAGTGAATATGTTTTGTAACTTGTAATAAACTATAAATATACTCAGGACTCTGGCAAGACACATGCTGTGGAATAGTTCACTCCTTGAGACATTCCTGAGAGGATCAAGGCTATGTGAATAGAAAATAAGAGCAATGGACAATGGAGCATATTTTTTTTTGCAGTGTATTTCTGATGAATGCACATAGTTGGCAGAGTTCCATAAGATACTTGTAACTGTCAGGGCTTGTTTTATATGCTGAAGTGAGTTTAAAACTAATGTTTGACACCTATGAACACAGGACTGGCCCCAGGATTAGACAGTGGAATTTGAAGAGAATTAGCCAGATGGTTTAACTACACCATAAAAAGGGAAGAGATCTATGCCATTACTTTGGATGTGAAAGTGACAAAGCCCAGCTGCTCATGAGAAGCCCTGCCTCTCTGCCCACTTCTAGGAAGCATTTCAAGTGCCAGTTCTTTAATGAAGGTAGCTATCTTTGCAGTTTCATGTGTTCTCCTCAGTCTTCTCATTTATGCGGCACTCTGCAGACATAGTTCAAAGTGAAATCCCTATGCCTGATGAGTTCAATGCTGCCTCCATTTTCAGATAAGACTACTCCAGGAAGAAGATGCAGTTTATTTCATAGTTGTTCTGCATTTATTGCCCTCTTGGGCTGCCCACCTGTTGTCACAGGCAAGGATGGTTCCCTCACAGCAAAAGGCTCCAGAGAAATTGTAGTCATGAAGAAGGAGATGCTGATAGCTATATTTTGTAGCAAAAACAGGTGGCAAACCTTCCAATATAGTTGTTATGGCTCAGCAAATAAAGAGCTAATATTCTAAAAATAAAACAGACGAGAAGTTGAATGCTCTAGCTCCTTGAATAATTAGAAAACAGCTGCAATGATCTAGACTGGTGGGATTTATGAGACACTATTCCTGTAATTCAATATACATGTGACTGCTATGGCCAAGATTCTTTCTACTTTGTTGGTATCCCCATGAATTTAGACATGAATGAGTAGAATTGACTGACTGACAAACTTACCTAGTCTTCTTGGAATAGGATTTAGCATTCTGCTGCACATGGAAGCTTTAGTTGTAGCTAAAAGAAATCATAATGGTGTATTTTGGAAAAGCAAGAATGTTTTTATAGACTCTGTTTCTGATCTAATGTTTCATTAAATTGCAGTTCATAGAAAAACAGCACTAACTTTGATAACTCTGTGTGTTCCTGAGTGGTCCACTGAGAAAAGAGAGAACATAAATATATTGGATTGTCTTTTACAGTTTCATCTTTTCTTTTGACCATTATAATGGGAATGAGGTTCAAGAGGTCCAAGAAATTAATGCCAGCCGGACTAGTAGCATGCCTGAGGTAAATACATATCGTGGATTCTAATGTAAAGATTTTACTCATTATCAAATAGTTGCCATTTCACACCCTATTCAAGACACTGCTGGTGGAAGTCACTGTCATTCAGGAACTACACAGTTTAAATGAAATTGGTTTGGAGGTCACAGTCCTCTTTCCAGTGAGCAGCTTTTTCATCTTACTAGGCAGATACAGCTGGTAAGAACTGACTTTCTCAGCACAGAAAGCAGACGTCAGCAATTAAATATTAATGCTTATTGGTAAGGCTTTTGGAAGAACCTAGATTAGCATTAGTGTTTTCGAGCACATACATATAAAATTAGTCTAATTTCATACAACACAGTCATTTAAAGAAAAAAAAGGCCAACACTTTGGTTTAGAAGTGCTGCACTCAAAACTGCTAGAAGCACAGTACTGTTGAAAACCAGGACATTTTTGACCTAACCTAAGAACTTTGGCCAGTATTAATGCAAATTTAAAAAAAAAAAAAAAAATCTGGCTGTTCCAGCTGCTTTATTGCTGCTGTTCAGCATTCTGGAAAATATCATTTTCTGAATCTATTAATGTGGAATTAAATTATGGAGTAAGTTTCCCAATGAGTCTGTAATGCAAAATATTTTCCAGGTGTAAATCAGAATCCCCATCTTCTGAAGGAATAATAATTGTTGCTTTGTCGTTTTAATATTACAGATTTAATATAACACCATTCTGTTTTACTTCAGTTACAAACAGGGAGGAAAAAATCAGAAGCAATTTGTCAAAATGTAAGCAAAATTTAAGAATCAGGACTTACAGTGGAAAATGTTATTGTCCATTGTGCATTGCTTTTCCAGCCTAGGGGGGCTTTGTTTTTCTAGACACTGAGACTGGAGATACGGACACCTGAAAAGACGGCTTAATAGAGACTCTAGTGTCAGTTATTTATGAACAGTTATTTAATGATGACTTACACTGATTTTATTAATGATAGCCATATTTATGTTTTCTTGTTTTGGGTTTTTTTCCAGCCTTTTGATGATTTTGAGACTTGTTTTTATGCTGCTGTAGGAGAATTTAGAACTGAATATGACTGCCATGCCCGCCAAACAGACATGCTCCCTGTACTTGAAAGACAAGTTTGAACACAAGTCTTACACTGCATTTATATTTTCTGTAAAAGATCTGTACCTGTTAATTGATTATTGATATATGTTGATATTTTAAAAGCTTTTTTAAAAACTAAAGCAAGTGTTTTGTTGGTATATTTTGATCTACTTTCATTTAAGCAGTCTATTAACTCGTGGGATTTTTCTTTGTAAGTCTGATCTCTTTTAGGGGTGCAGAGCGCCCCAGGAAATTGAATTACTCTTGCACTGTATCTCTGAAAGAATATCTATAAATAGATGTTTATTCTAAAAAGTATCTTGTATCAAAGCATAATTTTGTAGTTTCTGAGATTAAATAATCAGTTCTAAATCAAAAAAGTCTTGGGCCTGTACTGTGTTGCACTAAAAAAACAACTTCCTTTCCAACCCACGTTCTTGTTCCCCTGGCTCTAAATATAAAAAATCAGTACTCAAATAAAATGTAACAGGTTTGAAGCTTGTCAGTTTTTTAAGCAGAGGAGTGAGCCATTTTGTCAATGAGAGTCTGGTGCTCTGCTTTGTACTCAGTAGTGGTTTAAAACATGTACCATGCTGTAAATTGCCAGTGACATGAACCATGGCTGAGGATCATCATGCTGCATGGAGAGGTTGCAAGCTCTCAGTACTCTGGAACAGGTTTGCCATTCCGTTCTCACACAGATTATCTTGCTGAACTCCCTCCCGTAAGCAGAAGAGACTGTTCAGTCACAAACTATTCAGGGATTGAAGTTCTTTGATTTGTGTACAAAATAAATATTCCTGTGGTCTCCAAGCTTGGCTAAGACTGTCTTCTGGTGTACAGGGAATATAAGCAAAATTGTTGGGAAGCAGTATGGGTGGGTGCACTCTTGAAGACAAACAAATTTTCCTGCTTTTCATTTTTTTCCACACAAGGCTTGCTTACAAACGTTATAGTGTATCATGATACCCCCTTTGTGATGGTTCCTAAATCATAGCACTTATTTGGAAGAGAGGAATAGCCCAGTGAAATGTGCTGGGCAAAGCACTGCTTCCAGCTACTGAGGTAATCTTAATGTAAAACTGTTTGAAAGTCAGCAGTGCCCAGGTGACTGGGGCTCTTGTGGTTTGTACCCCTGCAATGCACATGGCTCTTCTTAGGCACAAGTCAGGGAAGGAGTTAACTTTGCTGGGCAGCAATTCTTCCTGTACACCGGCTGACCGTTTGCCTAATCAGTTGGAGTCCTACTGAGGAGAAACAACTAAGTGCAAAGAAGGATGATTATGGCAATGTTCTTAAAGGGAACAGTGATTGTTCCCATGAAATTAGGGTAAAGAATCTGACATAGTAGTGCATGCTTTAAGCACTGTTGAGGTAAAACTCACTCAAAAGGTAAGCAGCCAGTGCACTTGGCTTAATAACTGCAGGAAGTGACTGCAGAAGGTAAAACCTTACAAAAAAACACTCAAGGGGCATTTGCCTCACTGACCAGTCAGCCAAGCAGCAAAAAGAAGAGCAAGGGAATAGGTGCTCTCAGTGGATGAAAACCACAGCAGGCCAATTAAACATGAGAACTTTGATCTTTCAGTGAAAAAAATCACTCCTAAGAGATTCATGTGGGGATTAGAAAAGTTTTTTACTTCTGCCCATAAACTTAAAAGGATCATGAATTTTAATTTTATTTTTAAAGGTTTTATTTCTTTAATATTTAAGTTGTGAAATACAGCAGGGAGACTCTGAACTTTCTAGGAGACCACCTAGAGAACCAACCAGAAGATTCTAGGCCTGAATTTAAATGACTTTTCAGTTTTCAGGGTGTGGCTCCTCTCTCAGGCAGTTTATTAAAAGGAGGTTGGGGATCATGGGGCTTTTCTACAGTACCTCAGAAGCTACAACTGAACATTTTACCCTACCAGGCATGCATTGTAATTGAACACACACCAATAAGTGTCAGCATATTTTATTTCATATAACTGCTTCATGAAATTCTTCTTTCTGGACTAAACAGGTACAAATTAGCCTTTTACTCTAATTTAAAAGTGTATTCACAGTGTATTGTTTCAACACTGGCCATATGATGCAAGTTACATAGCACCTCTATGCAATTTACTCTTACAAAGCAAGGTCTGGTAATATACTACTGTTATCTTCATCAGATTAGATATTGAATATTTTCCTCACAACAGCAACAAACTTCTCATCTGTTGGTGGCTTCCTCTGGCTGCCAGGCTGTAAGAATTTTTTGATTGTTGGAATGTTGCTGATTCTTCCTTTAAAAGCCTGTAAGAAGCAACAGTAAAACCGGTGAGATTAAGGAAATTATAATTCCATACTTTATAGTTTAAAGATCAGGTGACTTGGATTTTTACTTGTCAGACATACTTACTGAACAGTAAAAGGTACTAGCTTTTTCTGATCTGTAATGCTGTAGCTATACCTTAATTTCCCAGAGTGGAATGGGAGAAATTAATATTAATGAGTTAAGATTCATCTAGTAAAAAGTGGAAGAAAAAACCCCACAGCCCAATCCTGCAGATATATTTGAGGGAAAAAAAAAAAAAAAAAGGAGGCAAGGACAGGAATATCTCAGTGCAAAGCACTATAGAAGTCAAGACATTAGAAACTTAGCTGCTCTTTGTATATGATTTGTTAAAAACGTAATTTTGCTGGCAAAAAGGACAGGAATTGCAGATACACCAGGCCACAGCCTTTTCTTCCAGATATTGTTGCTGTGTTTGAAGACATGGAAGTAACAGTTAAAGGACCAAACTGGTAGCACTAGTGAGTGAATTCCTGCCAGCTGAGAACAGCTGGGAAAAGCAGAACTGGAGAAAGGTGAGTCCCCAGCAGCTCTGGGGCAAGGCAGTGCACTGAGTGCAGTTTTTTGTAGTCAAACAGACCAGAAATGTGTCAGTACAATGGCTCAAAAGATGTAAATAATTAACTTTTAACAACAGTCAGTGAAATTGTTTGCTACTTTCCATATTGACACCAGATGATTACTAACCTGCAGCAGAGGGAATGCAGACAGTACATCAGGCTTACATTCTTCTGCCATTAAAATGGCTTCCAGCAGATGGACATCTGCCCAGCTTAATTTGTTGCCAACAAGATAATCCTGTCCATGATCTTTTAAGGCCTATAAAGTATGAACAAATAAACAAGAAAATTCACATGGGATGTAACTATTTTATCTAGATATTTCATTGCAGACAGATTTCTGAAAAAACACAGCAGAGCAAAGCTATGCAAGAACCTATGAAGTTAGAAAGTGATACATGTTCTTTAAACAAAAAATTAAATCAAAATTCATATTTCAGTGTGTGCAATTCCATCTCTCACTCTAACCTACTGCACCAGGTAGCTGTATACCAAGTACCACAAGAAAGACTTAATCACACAAAAGAAACAGGACTAAAGTGATTGGAAGAGGTAGGCCAGTTTACATGTAAGCACACCTCGAATTTTTAAGAAAAAAGTTAAGTGGATTTATAGATGTTTCAGCAAAATTTGAGACTGCTCATTACAGTTTGAAATAGGAAATGAATGAAAGAATGAAAGAATACAACCTTCCCACCCTTTATCCCATAAGGAAGGACTCCTTTATGGCAAACTGCTGATGCAAGAATCACAGCCTGCCAAAGCTACTACAAGTGTAGTAGACAAGTTGAGATGAACAACTTGTTGAATTGCAGCACAGCTTCAGAGCAGTTACCAGCTCTCCAGCCTTTGTCCTGAAGACTGTCACCTTCCCACCAGGAGCAAGAGAAGGCCGTGTCTGTGCCTAAGTCACACCAAAGCTACTCTAAATTACCAAATGTGCAGTAAGACATCAGTCTGTGACTCTGGAAGCCAACTGCTTCTCCAGGCCCATCTGCCAGTTCTACCACAGAGGCAGCAATCATGGGCAGAATCACAGCTGATACCTTCATGTAGTTACTTCCTACACTGCTCTAACCAGGTCTAGCACAGCTTGTTTATCAGACTGTGTGGAAACTCCCAAACATAGCATCTGAATCTGATTGCCTGCAGGGCTTTCTATTGCCTTTTGCTGCTCAATCTGGCTGCTGAGTGTTTAAAGTGAACACTCACAGCTAGGTACATTTCCTGTCAGCTTCCAAAATGAATAACATATAGACTGCAAACCCTGATAAGCTGAATCAATAGACTTCCTTAACAGCTGGTACAGAAAGAAAATTATTAACCATTTTAACAAAATTAACTAGGCTAAAATAATGGAAAAGTTCAGCTGTGTCTTTAGCAAACAAGGGTTACTTTAAAGACTCTCCTACATGGAGCATACATGCTAAAACATATCACAACAGTAGTTTATGCCACCTAGGCACAGGCTCAGAGAATTGTGTATATTATCTATTGATTAATAACTTAAAATTCATATCAGCCTTTAATCTTTGAAAGATTTGGGTGTGTAATCAATATCTCTCAGCACAGCCCTCCATATATGAACTCAGTGGATATATATGAACTCTGATTACAGAAGTGCTGGATTATCATTTACATTGTTATTTTACAGGGCAGCCTCTATGGGTTTTGTTAGTGCAATTTAAGGCTCTAATAAAGTGGGACATGAAATTGCATCAAGTCCTGTAGTTTTTGAGTGGACTTCAGCTGCCTGGTAACAAAGGCTTCAAGCTGGAAACCCAGCTCAGCTCTGAAACAACACAACTTTGTACCCTTGGCAGATTTCCGAGGAGACCATTATGCCCTGAAAAAGCTCTGGGAGAAAGTGTGTACAGCACAACCACACATGGCACCAAAGGAAAAGCTACAAACAGAAGCAAACTTCTGAGATGAGGATCACAGCTGGCTCAATTCAAACAAGAAAATCTTAACACAAGAAAAAATATCCTTACAGGAGAAATAAAACAAAACAAACAGCAAGTTGGTGGAAAATGGCAGTTCAGTAACATCCAGGCAATGTTCCAGGGAGAAGAAAAGAACAATGCATCCCCTCCTAGCCAAGAAAACCTCCTCATGTGCTCTAAGGGGATGGCAGGCACACCAATGCCTTCCTTCACAGATCAGGGTTTTGGTGCATGCTGGCCAGTAAATAATTGCTTTATGCTTTCTATGCTACATGTATCTTGCTTGCAGAGCCTCTCTGCACACCTAAGGATGCCCCAGTAGCAATTCAGAGAATGAAAATCATAGTTGCTAAATATAATACATTTAAGCAATGAATTTAAGGAAGATGATAGGATTAGATCCTTAGCTGTAAAGCACAAATATATTTAACTTTGAATAGCAAGAATAAAGGAGGGTGAGTGGGAGACCTTATTGTTCTCTACAACACCCTCACAGGACATTGTAGTAGGGTGGGGGTCAGCCTCTTCTCCCAGGTAACCAGTGACAGGACAAGAGAAAATGGACTCAAGTTGCACCAGGGGAAGTTTAGGTTAGATCTTAGGAAATTTTTGTTCATGTAAAGGGTTGTAAAACACTGGAATAGACTGCCAGGGAACTGGTGGACTCACCAACCCTGAAAGTGTTCAAGAGACGTGGATATTTCACAGGAGGACACAGTTTGATGGTGAATATGATGGTGGTGCTGGGTTGTCAGTTAGACTTAATGATCTTTAGAAGGTCTTTTCCAACCTTAATAATTCTATAACACATTACACTTCCAGACAATGAGTACTGAAGGCTGGCACAAGTATTGAAATGGTGCATTCAGGCAAAACACTGTAAGCCATCAGCCACTAAGCTAGGTTGGAAAAGAAAGACAGCAAAGAGACCTGGTACTGAAACCAGCCCAAAAATGATTTTGTGGTCCTCTTTTCACGTTGCTGGATAGTGGCTCCATCATATATTTCTAGAGTTCTACTGCCACTTGTCTTCTGGAAAGTACATATGTGGGAGTGGGGTAGGAGGGGGAGCCCAGAACCCACTGTCTTTGTGAACTGCTGGTGATTTATCACTTACCTTTTCATAAACAGGGAAGTACCTGGTTGTAGCTCGTTCAATGATTAAGGCAAGATTCTTTTCTTTTGTATCAGCTGGTTGAAAAGGGAGAAACATGATCATTCCCATTAGGTCTGTAGTTCCCTCCACGTACATATCAATCCTGAAACAAATATTTTTGTTCAACATATGTAATTCAAACTTTCCATTTTGATTATTTTCCTGAAATACAACTCTGAAGTGATCACTGAGTAAAATGTTTATTACTATTTTCTTGGTTCTTCCACTTCTAGAAAACTTCCAGTTTTTTTCAAAGCACAAATTGTAAAACAGGCTCACAGTATATGCAATAAGCAAAAAAAAAAAAAAAAAAAAAAGGCTGCAAGTAATGTATTTAAAGTGGAATTCATGCTGTTTTCCTTTAATAATCTATTTATTTATGTTGTGAGAGAAAAGACTGCTTATGCAAACCACTTTAGGGAAAAAAAATAGTTTTGAGGTCTAATGGATGCTGGCTAACAATTGCTAGTCCGTAATAATCTCCACAGTCTCTGGAGCTGCCCTTCCATTCTCACAAAATAAACCCTCTACAGTAAATGACAGTCTGTTAGGTATACTCATCTTTACTGCAGATACTTCACAGCAACATTCTTTCTGTAAATATTAACAATCATGGAGGAGTGTTAGTAAGTGGCACAGTGTTACCATACCAGGCTCTTTCCTTCAGGTCCTTCCCATAGAGGTTGTACTTTGCTGCAATGTAGCTGAGGATGGCTCTGGTCTGCACCATCCTCATGCCATCTATCTCCACCATGGGCACCTGCTGAAACAGCAGGACTCCATCTAGGGAAGAAAAAGGAGCAAGCTACTCAGACTGCTGAAATACTACACTGAAAATAAGGAAGAGACTTGGTAAGATACCAAGATATTTCTAATTCTCAGGGATGAAAGCATCCACAAGGAAGCAGTTCTACTTTACAGGTCACATCATATTGCAGGTCTTAAAAAATACCTCCTGTTGTTCTTTTGTTCTGTTTGTGTGAATTTCTGTTTAGGGTACAGTTCACAGACTCACCATTGCGCAATTTTTCTAAGTCTTCTTTTGTCTCTATGAATTCTTCCTCGAACTGAAAAGCAGCAATAGAAAACAACACTGTCACTCCAAAGGCAGTGGAGAAGTGGAAGGAAGTCTGGCAGTTAGAGCCCACTTCTCCATACTATTCTCTGTACTTTTCTCATTGTGTTGACCCTGTGAGGAATCCGTTCATTGCCAGGAGCTGGGTGAGCAGCTGCAATTCCATGAGCAGCTGCTCATGGAGCCCTGGGAGCCCAAGGCAAAAGCTGGGAACTGCCTCCCTTTGCTCAACAAAGGGCAAGGGACCTGTGACACTGGCCAGGTGAGCCACAGCAGGAGACCATGACCCCAAATCCTCACTTAGACTGTGAGGGTATAAAAGACCAGTAGTTTCCTTTGTTCCAGGTCCCTCCCTGGAGGCATAATGTTACTCTGTTGCTGCATCATGATTAAACTTTTTAAAGACTGATGGAGAGGCTCCTGGATGGTCAGACAGGAAAGTTTCCTTAACAGACCCCTACTTCATCTCTGCTCCAGCAGAGACTATAACCCACGCCTTTGGTGTCCCCAACTCCACAGGACTGTACAATGCATTAAGCTCCAGAAAGGACTTCTTCATTATAAAGACCAGAGTCACCTGCATGAACCATAAACTGATACCAAATCACTCAATTAAAAAGCAGCTGATGCCACATGAAATATTGAAAAACTTCTTGCAAATTATGCCTCTCTTATACAGCATTTATCTCCATCCACTGGATTTTTTCTTTAGTAAAGACATTTGAATGAGGACAAGATCTTGGTTTTCTCAGCACTCATGTTCTGCAAATTCTCTGTCAGCAACATTCTCAAGTGAGCACCATTTTAAGAAGCCTTTTATTTCCAACAGAGTATAAATAGTTTCAAAAAAACATATTCAAACAAAAATTTAATTTGAAGAAATTAATTTGTAGAAATTAAGATGTCTTAGGACAGCCTTCACCTGATGTGAATCTAGATAGATCCCCTAACACTGTCTTTGGGGCAGATCTGCTGATTTATCTACTCAGGTCCTGACCCAAAGAACAAAAGGTACTTTGTTGGGAGAGAATGTTCAAAAGTTTTCATGTGGTATGCATGCTCTTTCAGTGGAGAAGACTCACGAGACACAGGAAAGTTATGAGCAAAAAGTCAAAGTTTTGTCTGTAGCAACAATTTACAATCTCATCTTAAAGTATGTTTCAAAAATGACACCCATAAATTCTCTTTGTATATCAAAATCTCTTCACTGTGTAACTATGGTCCAAGGAATACATGAAATAAAACACAAGAGTGTATCACTCAATCTAAGCATTTTGCATCACAATATGTGATGATGTGCATATCCCTAAGCAGAAATGCAATTGGGAAACCCTTCCAGAGAATACCTATTTTAATCACAAATCACTTTATAAAAAAAGGTACAAACCTCAACCCCAGCTGCTGCTAACAGCCATCGGATTGACTCCATCTTCCCCCTTCCCTTGGAGTAGTGCAGCTTGGGTTTTCCCGCCATGATTTCAGAGTTCTTGTTTCCTGATAAAATCAAGATGTTGATCTTATGGAAGCATGCTTTAAATTAACATTTTGAATGTCTCACTCCAAACTACTAAATACAGTTGGATGAACAAGTAAGTAGAAAAACAATTAAGTCCTACACGCTTGTGCTTGATGTAACCAAGTTTCCTGTGGATTAATGAAATAAAAGAAAAACTACACACTACCAGAATATGTAGCCATTCAACCACATCAAGACAATAAGCATCTTCTAAATAATATATTATTGTAGTTGTAACAGCTTACTGAGTTTTACAACCAAAGCAGAACTGTAGGGTGTTCCTGAACTAGCACATTTTTAACCTTGCAGTGATGCAATCTCTTCAGTAGGTGTTGGGTTTTGTCACATGTCATACCATACTTGAAAAATGTACTATATCATATGAATGGCTTCCAAAGAACACCAAATTAGTGCCAACAGCACTGTTCTCACCTCTCTCATATTACAATTCAGAGCCCTGAGCTCATGTGCCTTTACAAAAATGCTTTTAAAAGCAACATATATCACCAGGGCTTCTGCATTCACTATCCAGCTGCTACAGTCAAACTGTAACACAGATTTATACTCTATCTGCCCTGAAAATTTAACTTTAAAATCAAAAACCAAATGGATGGCACTGACCTCAGTTGGGCAGATAAGGCCTGGGCAATGCCCCTGGCAGCAGGGGGCTCAAGTCAGCCCATCAGATGATGGCATTGGGATGAAACACTTGGTCCTTTCAACTTTCCCTACCATGTGCAGTCACATGCCACTGTATGACATTGGCAGCTGATGTGAGCTTGCCTGATGCTGGGAACAAAGCTAACACTGTACTCTTATCTTTAATGGGTCACAGAAGAATGAAGCAAATTTCGTAAGACAGAGGCACAGACTAACAGAATGCTTCATTGTTAAGCCAAAGGTTTATCTGTTCACAGGCAGGCTTATTTGTGCTGAGCCACAAAGTAAAAATTTTTGGCCATAATCCCAAGGCACCAATAAAGAGGCACAAACAGCACAAGAGTGACAGGGGAGACGGCATCCTTGGCCCACTCCACTGAAGTCCTTTGTGTTGGGTGCTGTCTTCCACAGGCCCTACAGCACACAGCCATCACTGTCAGGTACTGACAGGAGAAAGAGGTGCCCCTATCCAAAATGCAGGTCTTCAAAACCACTGCTCAGCTTGCACCTAGCCCTGTGTCATAGTTTAGCAAGAAAACAATTTTAAAAAATGGTACAAAACTTCCAATCACTAAAAAACTAGACTCGAAAAAACCCCGAGAACTTCCTCTTTTCTCTTCCACAAGTTACCAGCAAATCAAGTAACCATTTACAAGACCCAAATGTAAATGGTCTTGTTAACCCTTTCAGTACTTCAATCCTTTCAGTACTTCAATCCTCCCTCAAATAAGAAAAAAAAAATTAACAAAATATAAACATTATTTAAAAAAACATAAAAACATCAAAGTCAGTAAAAAAATAAAGAAATACCTTAATTTTAAAACTAAAATCCTCTTATTAACTATAGAGAAAAAACTTTTTCCCTATAACACCTAAAACTATATTTTTTTAAAAAATCAAATTAATATCAAACAAAAACCTACATATTAAAATAACTGTAATCCCTTAAAAAGTTTAAAATTTAAAAGTAATCCTATACCCCCAAGAGAAAAAGAAAAAAATCTGTTCCTAAAAATAAAAATAATTTTAAAAATTAATAATAAAAACTTTTACGTATAAACAATACCCCAAAAATCAACATAACCCATAAACAAACTATAAGAAAGCTTATAAAAAATAAGAACTTCACAATTACAGATTTCCCTGAACAATTACTATTCGTAAAAAAAAACACAAGAAAACTGGTTTTTTTCCTTATAGAAAAGTCTCCATACCATTAGCAAAAAAGACTTCTCTCCCTAAGTAAACTAAAAAAAACCCCATTTTAAAAATAGTAAACTAACTAAAATTTTAAATTCTCTTTCTTTACATTATCAGTAAGAAAAAAAAATTAAAGATATATTCTAAAAATTTTGTTCTAATTCTTATTACTCTTTCTTTTAATTAATGTTAATAAACTTTTCTTTATACCCTTTTAAAATTTTAAACTTACTTTACCTTTCTCCTAATCCTACCTCACAACAAAAAATAAATACATTAATAATTAACCAACACCAAACCCACCACACTCTTTAATACATTAACCAAAAAATCTCAAAATTAATAAAATCTCAAATTAACAAACCAAAACCACTACCAAAAATTAGTAGTTCTACCAGTTCCAAACTAAAACCACAATACCCTGGCAGTGTCTGTGGCCCTGGACACCTCAGTCTCTGGTAGCAAAGTTCTCCTGATACAAAAAGATGTGCTTGTCAATAGATTGTGCCTTGAGTGGAGCTGGCATCTACTCCAGCACTGCTGGATGCCTGGCTAGATTGCTGACACCTGAACAGCAACGAGGCACTCAAAAAGGGACTTGGCACAGCTCCCTCCTGGGCCCTACACACACAGACCATGACCTACACTTCATTTCTATTTCCCGTGCATGACTTACACTATAACAAGTAAGAGAGCTCCTGACCTTCTATACTTCAAAAATACTTCATTCCCTGATGCTCAGAAAGTAGGTGTTGGTTTCAACTTCACCAGACAGGAGAAGTGCACTTAAACCCTCACAGACTGGGCAAACACTCTAACCTGCAGCACGCGGGATCAAGGCTGAGAAATACGCTGTAAGGACGGGCTGGCATGGGCAGAAAAAGCAAACACCCTTGACCTCTCCACAAAGCAGAGCTGGAGCTGATAAAATTCAGCCCACGCAGAGCCCTGATTGCCAGTCTCAGCTCAGTGCTCCACTGAAAATTGGGACCTATCCACTGAAAAGCCAGGAATATCTTCCTGCGAACGCACTCCTAAAGGTCCGAATTTGGGGTTCAGGCTAAACGCTTACATAGGGCTGGAAACTAATTTGGTGACCCTTTTATGGCTCTGTAATGAATATCCCTTTAAAATAAATATTTTTAAAAATATTGAGTAGTGATAAAAGAGTCGCAAAATTGGTAAATTGTCTTTCTTGAATAGCAATAATGGACCTGAAAATTAATCACAAACTTTCTTGATGTTTTAGTGCATCAGACTTTCCTTGGACCACCGCCACGCAGGCTGTGATCGCTGTATTAAAAACACCCCACACTGTTTTGTCCAAAACAATTCAGGCACCAGCCTTTCAGTGAGCAGCAAGTAAGTGAATTTAGCAGCAAGCTCATAATCTGATCCAAGATCTTAAACTTTCTTCCTAACAGGATATGGGCCCCAGAACGGTTCTCTGCAACGCTTTCTTCCTCGACCCCGTCCCGCACGGGGCTGTTCCCAAGGACGATCTCGCAGCCCAGCGCTGCCTCGCCCGGCCCGGCCTCCGGACCATCTTAAGCCTGGAACTGCTCACCAGCGGGCGGCTTCCACTGGGGCTCGGGCCAAGTCCGGCTTCGAAACGCTTCCTTCTACCGCCGGAGCTAGGAGGAGCGTCTGGACGAGGGAAAAGGCAAAGTACTCCCAGAGATTGCAAAACTTGCACTCCAAAGAGCAGTTTCTCTTCAGCTTCCCCGCTGATCCTACCCAGAGCCAAACACAACCCCCTTCTGTGCCCACCCTCCCGCCCGTCCTGGTCCCTGCTGCAGGAGACAAGCTGGGGAAATAACCCCTGGACAAACTCCCTGGAGCAGCACGGCAGGACGTTCCTGGAGGGCCAGCCGGTCTGTCACGCACCTCGCCCTTTGCCCTCCGGGCAGAAGCCCTGATCCCGGCAAGAACCATTCACTCCACCGGGCTGGCGCCACCCACCCCCGCCGCGACCCCCGCCCGCCGCCGCGGTACCGTCTGCCCGGGCCGCCACAGCTCCGACACCGTACCGAAACAGCGCCGCCACAGCTCCGACACCGTACCGAAACAGCGCCACCACAGCTCCGACACCGTACCGAAACAGCGCCGCCACAGCTCCGACACCGTACCGAAACAGCGCCGCCACAGCTCCGACACCGTACCGAAACAGCGCCACCACAGCTCCGACACCGTACCGAAACAGCGCCGCCACAGCTCCGACAAACCCCCCGCCCCCGACACACGACCCTCCCGCACCGTCAGGCGACCGCTCCTCCCCTGGGCTGCCGCCGCGGCCTGGCCGTGCCCCGCGCCCGCCCCGCCGGGCGCATCACCAAACCCTAGCAGCCCAGCTCAGGGAAAAGCGCCCCCCAGCCTTGTCCCTGCAGTCTTGCCGAATTTCTGTTGCAAACTGTGGAATATGTAAATATTTTCTTGACAAAGGATGTGCTTTGATGTTTGATCTTTGTGAAAAACGCGTATTTTATGATTGGCTTTTCGCAAATATTAAAATGAGCATTACATGTGTTGTGTTAGAAAGTAGTGCTGTATTAATTCTCTTAAGTGGTGTGTTAAATACAGTTTTAGGTTATAAAAAATGTTAAAATAGAAACTACGCTATGTAGGATAATTTTTTTAAAGAAAGGACTTGCAGCGAGGTAACAGCCACAGGACACCTAAATCTTTCAGAGAAAAAGAATTTATTGGTCTCTTATCAGAAGAAACAAACTTCTTCCCTCCTCGAAGGCGCTGTTAGGGTTCAGAGGAAGAAGTTGATGATGACCAGACAGAATCCTGTGTTTGAATGGAATTTATGCATCATGTACGAAGTGTATGAATATGCAACAGGCTGTTGTTTTTAAGGGTTAATCCTTTGTTAACGGGTGTCCTTTTTCGGGCTTGTGCTGCCCAGAAAAAGGTACCCAGACGTCCATAACTCTTTATTTCTGTTGTCTCATATTGTCCTAATTCAAATGGTCGAAATTATTATTACTCTAATTGTATTACTATTTTTATAACCATTTTATCACTATTAAACTTTTACAATTTTAAAAACAAGTGATTGGCGTTTTTCACCATCTTTGTATACTTTCAGGCATAATCAACAAGAAAGAAGTTCTAATCTATGAAACAGAGACCAGCTACCAAACAAGGCCTAAGTGAAGTCCAGCTGTGGGAAAGAGAAATTACTTGTCAGGAGAATTGCCTTGTTAAGGATTGAACATGTTTTAATGATCTCAAACCTAGGGGGAGTTTAACAAGGTTTGGAAAGAACAATGTACCTCTGATAGTGGATACATAAAAAACAGAATTTACGGGCCACAAGGGCGTTTGGCAGAACTCCCAAGATAAGGAAGAAGCTAAAAAATCCCACTCAGCAACTGTGCTGAGATCAGCTCTGAATGGGTAAAAGATAATTCCAGCAGGGAGAGATTCCCACGCCACTGACTCACAGCCCACCGACTCAAGAAACCCAACTCAAAAGAAGAGAAAGACCCAGTGAGCATGTAGACTAATTAGCATGAGAAGAGGGAGAATCATTAAACCAATAGAAGAGAGAACATTGATTATTAAGAGAACTAGATGACTTGTAGTCAATGAACATTATTGACTGTGCTTACAAAAATGAATGAATAGTAAAAACTCATCATTGATTTTTGGAATACCACCAAGCTACCAGGCTTGCAGAACTCTGAAATTAATAGTCAATGTCTCACTTAAGTGTGTAATTATTGGTTCGTTGCACACTGGGTAACAAACCTCGGTTTCTGGACAACACTTCCACTGGGCTGGCTCCGAGGCAGCTGCACATCAGGGGCATGGCCAGGACCAGGTGAGCAGGGGACAGCTTGGAGGCCCCCGAGGCAGCAGCGGTTGTGTGAGCAGCAGGAGGCTGGGGCTGCAGCCCCTCTGCAAGGCATGCAAGCATGCCTTGTCCCAGGGGCTCTGGCTCTGTGTGGCCAAAACCCAGGATCTCTGTGGGGGATCCTGAAACCACACGGCCATGCCCAGAGCTCGGCCTCGGAGCATGCCTCATGGCATGGAGTCAGTACCCACAGCACACGTTTCTGGCTAGAGTTTCTGATGGCACTCAGCAGCTGCCAATGTTGTCCAAATGCTTCAGTGAGGCAGGAGGAAACAGCTCCTGCAACCACTCTCTGTAATACATCCTTTGCTGCTGAAAAACATGGGTTTATTTCCTTTTTGATGACAAAAACTGGTTCCAGCTGCATGACATTTCTTATGAAGAAACTGTTGGCTTTAGCAAGAGCTACAGAGCCCTGAGTTTGCCCAGCTGAAAACTGCCAGGCCTCTAACTGCCCTGGATTTAGGGCAATGACTCTTTCATTTACAAACTTGGTTTATTTGGTGTTTAAATAGTATCACAGAATCATAGAATGGTTTGGGGTAGAAGGGACCTTAAAGATCATCTAGTTCCAACCTCCTGCCCTGAGCAGGAACACATTTCACTACATAAATGCACATACTTATCAAAGTTCCACAGTCTTGCTAACCTCAACTGGGGAGCTTGATTTAGGTGATTAGAATGAGCAACCTGACTTATAAAATTTGTTTTAATATACAGTGATGTAAGTCAACATGAAATCCTACATTCCAATGTCTCACTAAGACCTGACACCATCCTGACTCCTCCTTTCTCAATAAATTTTAAACTGGTGACAAGCATTTGTTTCTCAGAGTCTGCAAAGGGCAGACTCAGCTGCTGCAATAGACCTTCTGATAAAGGACACATGGGTGAAGCTGCAGAACAGGACTTCAAGTGTCTAGTGACAAAGCAGAGGTGCAGAAGGAACTCTGGTCCAAGCATATTCCGTATTAATCTAAAAGGAAAGATGAATCCAAACTGTTCTGCCTCAGCTAGCCAGAACCTGCTACCTTTTCCTGGCATTTCTCAGAAAAAAAAAAAAAAAACAAAAAAACCATGACCTACTGTTTGGGAAAATCTCTCCTAATTTTCCAACAATTCCTGGGAATGCCAGAGGAACAGAACCAGACAGATCTCAGGCATAGAAGTAGCAGCAAGAAATCAATGAACAGCCAACTTTTGAGTATCAATCATAGGAATTTATTTCAGGTATTCTCTTTAGTTAAGTAAGGCATTTTGTGTAGTGCAATATACCCCCTATTTAGCAAACTATTTACTTTGCTGGAAGAATCAAAAACCTTGGTTTTACGTGTTTTCATTATTTTCCCACTGTCAGCAAGCACAATGAAATAGTTTCTGCAGCTTTAGACTCAGTAGAAAATTTTGATCACTTTGGGTACCTCTTCCTCTCGTATTAGCGGCTTCCTCTGGCTGCCAGGCTGCAGGAATTTCTTTATTGTGGGGATATTGCTTAGTCTTGCTTTGAAACTCTACAAAACAAAAGCAAAACAGTGCAGTGCTTAAGACTCATTGTAACTGTCAGAGATTTCAATGTTATCCATGCTCTGTAAGTCACATTACAACTGGATTCTGCAGAAGAAACTTTATGCTTCCCCTTCTTTTTCTTTTGGGGTTGAGTGAGAGAAGGTACCATAAATTAAAAAAAAGAGTAGCTGAGGCCAGCTACAGTACTTAGGACATTTTAGTATTTTCCATGTCAGTTCTGACCCACTCACTCTCCCATATTTCTCAGCCAATTTAAATCAGTTGTCCTTTCCTTTCATTCTCTATTGAAACTGATCAATCATTTACCTGCAAGCGAGGAAATTTAGCAAGTGTATCAGGTTTGCACTCCTCTGCCATTAAAATGATTTCAAGTAATTGAACATCCGCCCTGCTCAGCTGGTTGCCAACCAAGAAGTCTTTTCCATGGTCTTTCAAAACCTAAAAAAAAAAAACCCACCAAAATTAGATTATGCCGTTTCTCTGTCTTTTATCAGTTCTTTTCTCGTAAATAAAATGAAGGCTAAGCTGTGAGAGACCCAGAAGGAACTGCAATGCTTTTCCACAGCATGTATGGTACAGGGCCATGGGCACTTCAGGAGGAAACTTGATGTCAAAGCTGGTGCTATGGTGTCTTTTGTCTGAAACAACACACACATTGAAACATGGACATTTGGGGAGCTCAGTGTGTGCTGGGTTTTTGCAGCTGTACATCTCTCCCAGGTTTGAAGTGCCTTCTGTCCCCTCTGTAGTGTCCTGTCTCCATCTTAATCCTGGCACCACTGAAAACCAGAGCATGGATTTTTCCAGTGGCAGTTTCACTTGTTTTCCTCCCTAAAACTTGTGTGCTTCCAGGATGGAGGTGCAAGGTAACAGGATCAATTGAGCTACAAGCTCTTTGCCACATACCTTCTCAAAGACTGGGAAGTATCTGTTTTCAGCCTTGTCCATCATATTTGCAAAATGTTCCTCCTTTTGGTCTGCTGGTAGGTAGCCATATTTCATGAGTAACTCATTCAGATCAAACATTCCTTCCACGTACATATCGATTCTGAAAGGAATAGATCCACTTGCTCAGGTCAGATTCACAGTAGTTCTGAAGAGCACCATAACTCCTGGCACAACCTCACGGAGATGCTGGGAAATCCCTGCCCCTTCTATTCCCCACACACATACCATGGCAAAGTTCCCCCCAGAATGCAGTTGCACGGGGAGCAGGCTGCAGGGGGGTGGAACTTGGGCTAAAGGAAAATGCAAAATTCCTAGGGAAATCTAAAGACTGTAGCCCTCTCAATTTTT
The DNA here is from genome assembly GCF_027477595.1 of Haemorhous mexicanus. Classification (NCBI taxonomy): domain Eukaryota; kingdom Metazoa; phylum Chordata; class Aves; order Passeriformes; family Fringillidae; genus Haemorhous; species Haemorhous mexicanus. Next base: position 94,878,310 of record NC_082343.1, on the reverse strand, counting down.
ACTGGGACTGATTCTTGTCTGGAATATGGGTTTGTGAACCTGACTACAGAATTGTCAAGTGTGCCATCCAGACTCATGTTAAAAATCCAATCAGCCAGACTCTAACAGCAGGTCCATACAAATATCTAGCCAATATCTTGACACATGTGTTTACCAGGGCTTCTTAATTTCAAGCATTCAGAAATACCTCAGGTCAAAACTTTCCTAGGAGTCCTGTCCTTTAATAACCTGTTATTATATTGGTACAAATTCCTGGTTATAAAAAGAGGAGGCTTTTTGATTCCTTAAAGACATTGCCCTGAATGTGATGAGGAGAAAATGATGCTGCTGACAACTGCAGGAGAAAATGAACAGCAGTATCAGTAGGACAGTCTGTCCCCGTGACTGCTTTCTTCTGATAAGTGCATTGACCTCTGACTGATGATTCCTGGGCTCACTTCCCCTTTGGAATGCAGCTGGCTATCTCTGCTGTAGACATCAGCTGCAGCCACAGTCATCTCATGCAGCACAAAGCAGCGCAGCCCTCTCCCACTGAAAGGAGCTGTGAGCTGGGATACCCTTGTGTTTCACTGAGCTACAGGGTGAGCTGGGGAATAACAAGCAAAGGTGGCACTGTTACAGTACAGGGCTCTCTCCTTCATGTCCTTCCCATAGAGGTTGTACTTCGTTGCTATGTAGTTGAGAATGGCTCTGGTCTGCACCAGCTTCATCCCGTCGATCTCTACCATCGGCACTTGCTGAAAGAGCAGGGATCCATCTAGGCCAAAGGCAATAACACAAGGAGACCTTCAGTCCCTCAGTGACAACCACCAGCACGTGTTAGGCAAAGGAACCACATGTGTTACTTCTTCTTTAGAATCTGAATCAATCTGGCTGGATAAAAAATCCCAAGATCATCAAATCCAATTGTAAGACCAACAGTTCCCAATTCCACCACTAAACCATGTCCCCAAGTGCACGCCTGCACGCAGTGACTCAACCTCTTCCTTGGGCAGCCTGTTCCAATGCTTGACAGCCCTTTTGGGAGCAACCTTCCTCATTCTTACAGGAAGGTTTTTGCTTTAGGGAATCCTATTTCTTGACTCAGATAAATGATCAGCTATGTCCCCTTTGTAAGGGTGCATTTAGCTTTCTGCTTGTGTCCCAAAATATGTTTTGAAAGGCAGCCTGTAACAGGGGGACCAAGTCATTATTCCTACAGGACAGCAGGACTGCAAATACTACCCCTAGCTCAGATTGCCTTTCACAGGCCAGGTGAAGAGCACAGACGTGCAATTTGGTTTGGAGGAAACATGATTATCATGTACAGGAAGACAGAAGCTGAAGCCAGCATGGTGGGTTGTTGCCTTGGGAAGCAGGAATGCATCAGAGGAACAGGTAAACTCTGAAATCTGGAACTCTGTTTTGATAGTGTGGTAAATAGGTGTGATTCATGCTGACAAAATTGAAACAGTAATTAATATTGATAATGTAATTAATATTTAGGAATAATAAAATAGTTTAAAATGTTATGACAAAAGGGAGAGGAGACGTTCCAACCCCCCCCCCCCCCTTTCCTCTAGATATTTCAAGTAGGAAGGAACAGGAGATAACGGTTACTAAAAATTCCCAGGTAAGAGTTAAATACTGGTTAGGTTTTAAGGATATGTTAATTATATGAGATTTATTGTTTTGATGCTTCGAATAAGGTATTATGTTAGTTTTGGCTTACATTATACTAGGTAGATGGCATGCGTGTCCCAAAGGTGTATTAAAGGACATTGACGAAGAAGAGGGCCTTCATCCCAAAAGACCCCCGAAGACCACCTGGAGCATGTGCATTAAAAGGTGGTGATATGGCGGAGATAGAGGTGTGATGAATCAAAAATCTGAGGAGATGGCTCCGACAGATAAGGTAAAAGGGTGAATTTTTGTTTGGCACGTTTGTACATGAACTCCCGAAGGGCCCAGGGACCTTTGGACTACGTACTCCGCAGTAATCTTTTTGCTTATGTGCTATTATTGGAACCAAATTATTTCTTAATTTAACCAAATTGTATCCGATTTTGTATATCCTAAGCTATTCAATTAAAATTGCTGTTATTTAAATTTTTATTTTGTTTTTTTGATAGAGAGATAATTGGGCAAACAATAGGGATTATAAAATAACAACTTTGTAGGCAACCTAAGATGCTAATGAATTTTAAGATCATCTGAAGACAAAAGCCTCTATTGCTATAGGATGGAAAGCAGCAGTCACATAGTGAAGCAAAGAAGTGAGACCTCGTGGGAGACAACCACTGGGACACCAACTGTAAAGGCTGATCTCTGGGGCCGTTCGGTTCTGATCCAGCTTGCTCTGGACCCTGGCCCATCACAGCCTTTATGGGGACAAAAGGAAAAGACTTGAGGCGCTTTTCTCCTCGGGACCAAATCCTACTTTATTCCTTGACAGGCATCACCTGGAAATCCAGGCAACATCCCTGGGGAAAAGAGGAGAAATGCCTCATGGTGGGAGATTTTAATCCCGGGGAATAGAGGGTGAAGGAAAAGAACTGCAACCAATGGGATACAAGTGAGGAGGGTGAGAGGAGAGGGCTAAACCAGGGAGAAATTACTAGTACTGGGGCTTAGGGGGAAAAAGGGAGAAAAGGACTAAACTTGTGATCAGAGCAACTTACGAAAAAAACAGAGTGCATAACAACAACTAAATGAACTATTTAGAGCAACACAACAAAGGAGAGTCAGCCATCTGAACTTCAAGAAAGGCTCTCTGACTGTGTGGGCTCTCCAGAGAAGCTGTAAATTCTCCATCCTTGGAGATATTCAAAACCCAGCTGGACATGGTCCTGAGTACCTGGCTGGAGGCGGCCCTGCTTGAAGAGGAGAGGTGGAGTAGATAATCTTGAGAGGTCCCTTCTGACCTCAGCCATTCTGTGATTCAGTGAAGGTGGAAGGAACTGGGTGGATGATAGCACCTAACACACAGCAGTCTGCACCTCTGAGAGCTCATGTACAATGCAGTGGAGAGATTTCCTTTCTAAGGCACTAAGTCTTAACAATTCTTAAGTGTTCTCAGACAAGTAACTCTAACTCTAATTCTAATTCTGATTCTTGTTATTTTTACTATTGCTGCTTTTATAATTTAAAAGTGAAGGAAACTTACCCTTTTGTAACTTTGTCAGATCCTCCTTTTTTTCCAGGTAAGATTCTTCAAACTGGAGGAAGGATAAAAGTTCTGCTGTCATTCCATTATTTAGCTTCTTTCTCATTTAGGTAAAAAAGCCTAAAGTGATATGATTTGGGCAATTTTAATTTTTACAACATAAATCATATTTGAAAGCCTTCAGACACACTGGCCATCACTGAGAAAGAAACCCACAGATATTGAAAAACAGAGATTGCCATACTCCATCTCTCGTTTAGTATCAGAATATGTCACAGGTAAAAAACCCTGGTAGTTTTGGACATTGGAATTTAACTGAAGGTACTCAGAATTGAATTGCAGGTGCTTGACCTCTGTTATCAGAAGATTAAGAAGCCAGGTTCTGCTGCTGGACTTTTAAATTTCTTCTCTCTCTAGCTGCAGGGGAAAAGCATTTCTGGTGCTACCTGCAGGCTTTGCAAATGATGCATGCAAGTGAAACAGGAACCTGTCCCCTGCCCAGGGTAAGCTTGTGGTCACTCTTGGCCTGCTCAGCAATGCACTCAAGGCAGAGTTTGAAACTGCTGCTCAGTCCCACTTTTCAGAAGGAACAGCAAAAGCACATATTTGTCATAGGATCTGAGTAGAAAAGACCAGAAGCCAACCTCAACCCCAGCTGCTGCCAGGAGCCACCGAATTGGTTCCATGCGGCCACGTCCATTGAAGTAGTGCAACTTGGGTTTTCCAGACATTTTTCCACGTGCCGATTCCCTGGTATCTGCAATGAAGATAGAAGGATTGCACAATAAACATTCACAAACCTGGATTCAACTCTCTGATTCTCTTTTATTGTTGTCTTTTTTTAAACCAATGATTTATTGCCCAAGACTAGAATCAATCAATAGAGTCGGTAAAAGAATAGAATGAGAGACAGACAGCCTTGTATCATTCTGCCTTCAAATATTACTTACACATGCAGAATATTTAAGCAGAATTCTGAACTTAGAGCAATTAGCCCAGACAGAAAAGCAGTCAATCAAAACAATTTTCATTCAAAGTGTTCTGTTCTGACCAGAAAGCTGCGTGTGCTCTTTGCGTATTTTGGCATTATTTCAGAACACAGTTTACTGTTTAATCAGATACATGCTATAAACTCAGCAATTGCTCTGCTTTCCCCAGCAACCATTATGCTCCATTATAACCAGCCAGGAAGGAATTCTTTCCATCAGTCAACCTCTTTTACAACACTCCCTGCTTCTGTAATTTTGTTAGACAAACCTCCAAAACATGGAAATTAATTTTGCCTCTGGTACCATCAGATTTGCCTTTACCACAGGCACAGCCTCAGGGCAATGCTTGCTTGGCCCAGTTCCAACTCCGCTGGAATTTCGAGCAACAACAATTTCTAGGCAGAAACCTAAAGCAACAACAGTTTCTAGGCAGACTGTCACCCACCCCACTCAGAACCACGCGTGCACATCAGCCACAAACACACAAACAGTGCCCAACCTGTGCCAGCCTCACAGCTATTGACACCCTGTCAGCAACAAGGCTGAAGCTTTAACAGCAGCAAAAGGAAAACGGCCAAAGCACCACCATATTGCCCTTGTAAATAACATGTCAGCTTCTCTACAGTAGGAGGGACGAGGTGAGAGGAAACCCTCCCCACTTATGGGCTATACCTTTCTTTTAATTAATTCTGAACACCCCAAAAGCAGCTGATTAAGAATTTAATATTTGGTACACATAACCATGTTAGTAAAGAAAGTACATACACACATTTAATCTATAAATCCCATTCAATGACTGAATTTCATGTACAACAACTCCCTACATGTCCAACATAATATCCCCACTTACCTTGTGCACAATGTAACCCACTCTTATGCTCTCAGCAGTTCTCCCTTGCGATTATATAACTATGGAGCTCCTCCTATAGAGAACTACAAACACTTCCCTGCAAATAGGAATCCTCTGTCTCTTAAGCAAACAAAACCAATTAGCTCTGTTAAGTTACTTCTCACCTACAGAAAATAAATTCCTGACTAATGGTGACAAGGCAGAAATGGATGGTAGATGAGAGGTCATGGTCAATGGGAACATCTGTGCTAGCACAAAGTGGCTACATGCCTCCTATTTGCTAGTTTAAAATAATTATAATGGCTGAAAAGCTCACTTAGTTGAAAAGAATGCTGCTATGCCAATCACACTTTTATTCCAATGTTTTCTGTTTTTTTACTCTTTACACATTGCCACTTAACATAAAGCACATCAACTAGTTCAGCTCAAATCTGTCTCAAGCTTCTATGCCTTGCTTAGTGTATATTCCTTCAGGACACATGTGCTCCATTTCATCAATGGACATTGGGGTTGGTTTTGAATTTTTTTCTGTAAAAAATGTTTCCTTGACTTTGACTCAGTAGAAATATGCCCCAACACCAAAGAGAACTGTGAGAGACAGTGAATGAAGTGTGGTATCAGAAGTCAAACTGCCCTCTGCACTCCTGACTCTTTTCTTTTGCCAACTGCATTGATTTCAAAATGTCAATACAGAATACTCCTCCATGCACCATCCTGCCTATCTAATCTTCGTGGTTAATATTCATGTAGCCAGTACCTGAAGTCAAGGTCAGAAAATACAGGCAAAAGTTTTTGAATTACCCTGAACACAGCAGTGAGATGGGATATTCTACTTATGTTGCACAGGGAGGTTGTATTAATTGCACAAAAAAAAAAAAAGGTTTGTTGCAGTAGGAAGGGGCTTTCTCCCTCAGATCCTTCCTGGACACTAGCTGCAAGTCCGAATGCTTCAGTGAGGCTGGAGAGAAAGAGCTCCTGCAATAACTCTCCTGCTTTACATGCTTTGCTGCTGAAAATGTTGGTTTATTTCCTTTTTTGATGACAAACACTGGTTCCAAAGCATGACATTTCTCATGAAGAAACTGCTGGCTTTAGCAAGAGCTACAGAGCCCTGAGTTTGCCCAGCTGAAAACTGCCAGGCCTCCAGCTGTAGCTGGATTTAGGGCAATGACTCTTTCATATACAAACTTGGTTTATTTGGTGTTTAAATAGTATCACAGAATCATAGAATGGTTTGGAGTAGAAGGGACCTTAAAGATCATCTAGTTCCAATCTCCTGCCCTGAGCAGGAGCACATTTCACTACATAAATGCATATACTTATCAAAGTTCCACAGTCTTGCTAACCTCAGCTGGGGAGCTTGATTTAGGTGATTAGAATGAGCAACCTGACTACAATTTGTATAAAATTTGGTTTAATATACAGTGATGTAAGTCAACATGAAATCCTACATTCCAATGTCTCACTAAGACCTGACACCATCCTGACTCCTCCTTTTTCAACAACTTTTAAACTGGTGACAAGCATTTGTTTCTCAGAGTCTGCAAAGGGCTTTTAGCTGCTGCAATAGACCTTCTGATAAAGGACACATGGGTGAGGCTGCAGTAGAATAGTTTAAATGTCTAGTGACAAAGCAGAGGTGCAGAAGGAACTCTGGTCCAAGCATATTCCAAGTTAAGCTCAGAGGAAAGATGAATCCAAACCGTTCTGCCTCAGCTAACCAGAACCTGCAGGTTTTTCCTGGCATTTCTCAGAAAAAATGCTTGACCTCTTACGTTATGGGTGGTTGGTTGGTTGGAGGCAGAAACAGCATGGACTCACCAAGTCCTCACCAAGCAGGGTGTTTTATTGTCCACAGTTTCCTATATAGGCAGCTCTAAACTACCAGGCCTCAGCTGCTGGTTGGTCTGGGTCTTAACACAGCCCAGTACTTTGACCAGTAATGTCTCTGCATTTCTGGCTCACTGGTGAGGTTCCGGATGACTGGAAGCTGGCCAATGTGATACCCATTCACAAAAAGGGTGCAAAGGAGGATCCTGGTAATTATAGACCAGCCTGACCTCAATACCTCGCAAAATAATGGAACAGTTTTTATGAAGTGCCATCACACAGAAATTACAAGATGGCCAGGCTATCAGACCCAGTCAGCATGGGTTTAGGAGGGGTAGGTCATGTTTAACCAACCTGGTCACCTTTTATGACCAGGTAACCTGCCTAGTGGATTCAGGGAAGGCTGTTGATGTTGTTTATTTGGATATGAGCAAGGCCTTTGACACTGTGTCCCACAGCATACTCCGAGACAAGCTGGCAGCCCGTGGCTTGGACAGGAGCACTCTTTGCTGGGTTCAGAACTGGCTGGATGGCCAGGCCCAGAGAGTGGTGGTGAATGGAGCTGCATCCAGCTGGCGGCCAGTCACCGGTGGTGTCCCTCAGGGCTCTGTGCTGGGGCCAGTTCTGTTCAATATTTTTATAGATGACATGGATGAGGGTTTAGAGTCTTTCATTAGCAAATTTGCAGATGACACTAAGCTGGGAGCAAGTGTAGGTCTGTTAGAGGGACGGAGGGCTTTGCAGAGGGACCTGGAACGGTTGGATGGATGGGCAGAATCTAATGGGATGAAGTTCAATAAGTCCAAGTGCCGAGTCCTGCACTTTGGCCACAATAACCCCCTGCAACGTTACAGGCTGGGGATGGTGTGGCTGGACAGTGCTCAGGACAAAAGGGCCTTGGGGTGCTGGTTGACAGTCGACTGAACATGAGCCAGCAGTGTGCCCAGGTGGCCAAGAAGGCCAATGGCATCCTGGCTAGTATCAGGAATAGTGTAGCCAGCAGGAGCGGGGAGGTCATTCCCTGTACTTGGCACTGGTGAGCCCACACCTTGAGTGCTGTGTCCAGTTCTGGGCCCCTCAGTGTGGGAAGGACGTTGAGATGCTTGAGTGTGTCCAGAGGAGGGCAACGAGGCTGGTGAGGGGCTTGGAACACAAGCCCTGTGAGGAATGACAGAGGGAGCTGGGGTTGTTCAGCCTGGAGAAATGGAGACTCAGAGGTGACCTTATCACTCTCTTCAGCTTCCTGAAGGGTGGCTGTGGGGAGGTGGGGGTAGGTCTCTTTCACCAGGCAACAACACTCGGAACAAGAGGACACAGTCTCAAGCTGCGCCAAGGGAGATACAGGCTAGAATTAAGAGGAAATTTTTAGCAGAAAGAGTAGTCAGATACTGGAATCACCTGCCCAGGGAGGTGGTGGAGTAACCATCCCTCGATGTGTTTAAAAAAAGACAGGATATAGCACTTGGTGCCATGTTCTAGTTGAGGTGTTGGAGCGTGGGTCGGACTCAATGATCTTAAAGGTCTCTTCGAACCAAGAAATTCTGTGATTCTGTGAATGTGTGGAAGGGATTAATTGGGGTGCTCTGTTTGAGTTCAAATCTATCCTCTCACTCTTCACCTAGGGAGCTATTGATTGAACTAGAAGAGCCAAATTAGGTTTCATATTATAGCCAGATTTATCAGTCCAGCTACAGACTAGCTGTACCGTGACAAAGACCTACCCTTTGGGAAAATCTCTCCTAATTTTCCAACAATTCTTGGGAATGCCAGCAAAACAGAGCCAGACAGATCTCAGGCATAGAAGTAGCAGCAAGAAATCAATGAACAGCTGAGTTTTGAGTATCAATAGTAAGAATTTATTTCAGGTATTTTCTTTAGTTATTTAAGGTATTCTGTGTTGTCCAATATACCCCCTATTTAGTGAACTATTTCCTTTGCGGGTACACTCAGGTAGCTTTACATTGAAGTGTCTGCAGTAGGCTAAAATCACTCCTGTAGCTAAGGAAAGAGAAATCAAAACCCTTTTATTTTTTCACTAATTCCATTAATTTCACTTTGCCACTAACAACAAATACAAAGAAATACAGCTTCGATGGGCTTAGAATGCTGCTCAAGAGCGGAATATTTTGATTGCTCTGGTGATATCCTCCTCTGTTGTTGGTGTTTTCCTCTGGCTGCCAGGCTGCAGGAATTTCTTTATTGTGGGGATATTGCTTAGTCTTGCTTTGAAACTCTGTAAAACAAAACCGAAACAGAACAGTTCTTAAGAATCCTTGCAACTGTCAGACATTTCAATGTTATCCATGCTCCGAAAGTCACATTACAGCGGGATGCTGCAGAAGAAACTTTATGCTTCCCCTTCTTATGCTTTTGGGGTCGTAGTGACAGATCAGGGTAATAACAATGAGTATGTGAGGCCAGCTAAAAGTTCTTACAATACTTGAATATTTTCCATGTCACTTCTGACTCACTCACTCCCCATATTTCTCAGCCACTTTCAGTCAGTGGCTTTTCCTATTCATTCTCCATTCAAACTGCCCATTCATTTACCTGCAAGAGAGGAAATTTCGGAAGTATGTCAGGCTTCCACTCCTCTACCATCAAAATGATTTCAAGTAATTGAACATCCGCTCTGCTCAGCTGGTTGCCGACCAAAAAGTCTTTTCCACGGTCTTTCAAAACCTAAAACAGAGAACCAGAAGCAGATGATGTTGTTTCTGTCTTTTATCAGTTCTTCCTCATAAATAATATGACATCGTCAAAGTAGGGTCACACATTGCAAAGAGTTGTCAGTGCAAGAAGGAAATGAAGTTCAAACACCTGTGGTACAAACAGTGATCTGAAGGCACTGCCATGCTAGGCATCATCTACCAGCTCTTTCACTTCTACATTTCTGTCTGGCAGCTCAGTTGTGCTCATCTGGCCTTGGCTGCTGGAGCTGCATTGAAGGCAAAGCTGTGTGAGACCCAGAAGGAACTGCAATGCTTTTCCACAGCATGTATGGTACAGGGCCATGGGCACTTCAGGAGGAAACTTGATGTCAAAGCCAGTGCTATGGTGTCTTTTGTCTCAACACACACATTGAAACTTGGACAGTTGGGGAGCTCAGTGTGTGCTGGGTTTTTGCAGCTGTACATCTCTCCCAGGTTTGAAGTGCCTTCTGTCCCCTCTGTAGTGTCCTGTCTCCACCTTAATCCAGGCACCACTAAAAACTAGAGCATGGATTTTTCCAGTGGCAGTTTCTCTTGTTTTCCTCCATAAAACTTGTGTGCTTCCAGGATGGAGGTACAATGTAAAAGCATCAATTGAGCTACAAGCTCTTTGCCACATACCTTCTCAAAGACTGGGAAGTATCTGTTTTCAGCCTTGTCCATCATATTTGCAAAATATTCCTCCTTTTTGTCTGCTGGTTGGAGTTCATACACGATGAGTAACTCATTCAGATCAAACATTCCTTCCACGTACATATCGATTCTGAAAGGAATAGATCCACTTGCTCAGGTCAGATTCACAATAGGTCTGAAGAGCACCATAACTCCTGGCACAACCTCACTGAGATGCTGGGAAATCCCTGCCCATTCTATTCCCCACACACATACCATGGCAAAGTTCCCCCCAGAATGCAGTTGCACTGGGAACAGGCTTGGTGAGAGGAATTTGGGCCAAAGGAAAATGCAAAATTCCTAGGGAAACCTAAAGACTGTAGCCCTCTCATTTCCTACTGGGACTGATTCTTGTCTGGAAGTCTGGACTATGGGTTTGTGAACCTGACTACAGAATTGTCAAGTGTGCCATCCAGACTCATGTTAAAAATCCAATCAGCCAGACTCTAACATCAGGTCCATACAAATATCTAGCCAATATCTTGACACATGTGTTTACCTGGGATAATTAATTCCAAGAATTCAGATATACCTCAGGTCAAAACATGTGCCCTAGGAGTCCTGTCCTTTAATAACCTGTTATTAAATCTGTACTAATTCCTGGCTATAAGAGAGAGGAGGGGTTTTGATCCCTTTAAAGACATTGCCCTGAATGTGATGAGGAGAAAATGATGCTGCTGACAACTGCAGGAGAAAATGAACAGCAGCATCAGTAGGACAGTCTGTCCCTGTGACTGCTTTCTTCTGATAAGTGCATTGACCTCTGACTGATGATTCCTGGGCTCACTTCCCCTTTGGAATGCAGCTGGCTATCTCTGCTGTAGACATCAGCTGCAGCCACAGTCATCTCACGCAGCACAAAGCAGCGCCGCTCTCTCCCACTGAAAGGAGCTGTGAGCGGGGATACCCTTGTGTTTCACTGAGCTACAGGGTGAGCTGGGGAATAACAAGCAAAGGTGGCACTGTTACAGTACAGGGCTCTCTCCTTCATGTCCTTCCCATAGAGGTTGTACTTCGTTGCTATGTAGTTGAGAATGGCTCTGGTCTGCACCAGCTTCATCCCGTCGATCTCTACCATCGGCACTTGCTGAAAGAGCAGGGATCCATCTAGGCCAAAGGGAATAACACAAGGAGACCTTCAGTCCCTCAGTGACAACCACCAGCATGTGTTAGGCAAAGGAACCACATGTATTATTTCTTCTTTGGAATCTGAATCAATCTGGCTGGATAAAAAAATCCCAAGATCATAAAATCCAATTGTAAGACCAACGGTGCCCAATTCCACCACTAAACCATGTCCCCAAGTGCACCCCTTCACACAATGACTCAACCTCTTCCTTGGGCAGCCTGTTCCAATGCTTGACAACCCTTTTGGGAGCAACCTTCCTCATTCTTACTGGAAGGTGAGGAAAATGCTCAGCATGCAGCAACCTCTTCTTAGTGACATGGTAATAACTTAACACTATAGCAATGAAGTTGTGGGAATTTTAGATTTGAGGAAACAGCCACATGCAGAACTTGCAACTGTCGCACACTGAAAGGTACAAGCACTGCATGGCTCTAGCACAGGGGATTTTCATGGAGGCTAATACAGACAAAAAGGACTGAAGGATCTGGTCCAGGCACTTTCTGTCATGTTTGGCTAAATACATCTGCACTTTCTAAGCACTGGCCAACATATCATCTGAATAATAATGAATAAATAAATAATAGTGAATATAAAAGCATAAAAGATCTTTGTGACAACTTTATTGACTTTACAAATGGCAGCTCATCTGTATAGGCATGAAGTGGGGAACAAGAAGTGAGTTCCATGAGATTCCTGCAGGAACCAAATATCTCTTGGACTGATGCTGGAGCCATGCAACACTTCTGCTAGCATGCAGAAGTCTTATCTTAGCCTGAAGGAAGAATTAATACTTCTCCAGACAGAGATCTATCAGATCAGAGAGTCAGGAAGGGTTTTTGCTTTAGGGAATCCTATTTCTTGACTCAGATAAATGATCAGCTATGTCCCCTTTGCAAGGGTGCATTTAGCTTTCTGCCTGTGTCCCTGTCATGGTTTGAGCCTGGCAAAATGCCAGTGCTTCCATGAGAATACCTCTTTTCCTGGTATCTACTGTGAGGTGTGATCAGAGACAGAACAGACCAGGCTCCAGCTTGAGATTGAAAGAAAAAAAACTTTATTAACCTAAAACTACAAGGAAAAAATACAGAACACAGGATGAAAACCTTCCAAATTTCCTCCTCCTCCCCCCACCAAATTTCCTAATTCCGTTACCACCCTTTACATCACTTGCTCTCAGTCCATCACCACCCTTTAGATAATCAATTCTCAATTCCTCGAGAAGAGAGGAGTCCCACTTGCACCACAGACTTCCCCAGGAAACAGTCGAAATCTCTCATGTTTCCGTGTCACGTGTGGCACCGCCCGGAGAACATTTTGCCATCGTGACCTCTTCCTTCCATTGTGCAGTGCTCTCACCACTGCACATGGACCACAGCTGCTTCTAGGGTTTTTCCCTTAAAGGATGCTTTGTCCAGCTCCAAACAGAGCACAGTCCCTCTCCTTTTGGGACACCTGTCCCCCCCAAATTTCACCCCCTGGGGCTGAGTGGTCTCTTGAACAGAGATCATCTTCCTCTTCTTCTTCTTCTTCGAAGACAGAGGGCACTACCACCACCCTCCTCACCCATCGTCTCTGTTCACACACTTTCACATCACTGCACTCTCCTGGCTCTGAGCCATTGCCTCCCCCTAGATGCAGTCTCTGTGTCACAGGAACTCAAGAGTTCTGTCATGGCTATTCAAGAAAAGTCCAGCCAAAGGCCACTCCATCATCTCCTCCCACCTAGGATTCTTCTCAACTTCTCTCAATCTCATCAACTCCAGGAGGAATCAGCATTTGCAAGGTTTCCATCATTCCAAGAAGGGTTAAAAGTCCCAGGCTCTGCCAGTTTGGTTCATGAACTCCCACGGCTGGCTGCCCTGCTGGGCACCCCCCCTTCTCCGTCACGCCAGCCGCGCTATCACAGGCACAGGCTGCTCTCTCTCTCTCTCTCTCTCTCTCTCTCTCTCTCTCTCTCTCTCTCTCTCTCTCCCTCCGGTTAGGGGAAATGGGGGACGGCTGCCCAAAGCCCTCGCAGTGCTTCTCCACCCTTTGGCCCAGGCCTGGCCTACCTCCCTCCGGCCACATGGCTCCCCTCCCCCTGCCCAGCTCAGAGCCGGGCAGGGGAAGGTCTGTTCTCTTCCAAGACCGGAACCAAAAGAGAGTTTACCCTAGGAGTTCACAGCTTTTAACACCCTGTGTTCTCAGAGGCGTATCCATGTCCTCAGTGGACAAACCAGGTGCCAATATTAAAATCTGAACACCGATTGGTGTGACCACACCATCCCAAAAAAACTTCATTTCCTCTCAAACCACGACAGTCCCAAAATATGTTTTCAAAGGCAGCCTATAACAGGGGGACCAAGTCATTATTCCTACAGGACAGCAGGACTGCAAATACTACCCCTAGCTCAGATTGCTTTTCACAGGCCAGGTGAAGAGCACAGATGTGCAATTTGGTTTGAGGAGACATAATTATCATGTTCAGGAAGACAGAAGCTGAAGCCAGAACGGTGGGTTTTTGCCTTGGGAAGCAGGAATGCAGCAGAGGAACAGGTAAACTCAGAAATCTGGAACTCTGTTTTCATAGGGATTATAAAACAAAACATTTGTAGGCCATCTAAGACGCTAATGAATTTTAAGACCCTCTGAAGACAAAAGCCTCTATTGCCAGAGGATGGAAAGCAATGGACACAAGCTGAAGCAAAGGAGAGTCAACCATCTGAACTTCAAGAAAGGCTCTCTGACTGTGTGGGCTCTCCAGAGAAGCTGTAAATTCTCCATCCTTGGAGATACTCAAAACCCAGCTGGACATGGTCCTGAGTACCTGGCTGGAGGCGGCCCTGCTTGAAGAGGAGAGGTGGAGTAGGTAATCTTGAGAGGTCCCTTCTGACCTCAGCCCTTCTGTGATTCCGTGAAGGTGGAAGGAACTGGGTGGATGATAGCACCTAACACACAGCAGTCTGCACCTCTGAGAGCTCATGTACAATGCAGTTAAGAGACTTTCTTTTTAAGGCACTAAGACTTAACAATTCTTAAGTGTTCTCAGACAAGTAACTCTAACTATAATTCTAATTCTGATTCTTGTTATTTTTACTACTGCTGCTGTTATAATTTAAAAGTGAAGGAAACTTACCCTTCTGTAACTTTGTCAGATCCTCGTTTTATTCCAGGTAAGATACTTCAAACTGGAGCAAGGAGAAAAGAAAAGTTCTGTTGTCTGTCCATGATTTAGCTTCCTCTTCATTTAGGTAAAAAGGCCTAAAGTGATATGTTTTGGGCAATTTTATTTTTTATAACATAAATCATATTTGAAAGCTTTCAGGCACATTGGCCATCACTGAGACAGAAACCCAGGGATATTGAAAAACACAGATTCCCATACTCCATCTCTTGTTTAGTATCAGAATATGTCAGAAGTTAAAGAAAATTACTTTGTGGTTTACAATACTCAGTCCCTTCAAAGATAAACTACATCATTGCAGCAATAATAATCTCTTGCTGTTTTGGACATTGGAATTTAATTGAAGGAACTTAGAATTGCAGGTGCTTGACCTCTGTTATCAGAAGATTAAGAAGCCAGTTTCTGATGCTGGGCTTTTGAATTTCTTCTCTCTCCAGCTACAGAGGAAAAGCATTTCTGGTGCTACCTGCAGGCTTTGCAAATGATGCATGCAAGTGAAACAGGAACCTGTCCCCTGCCCAGGGTAAGCTCATTGTCACTCTTGGCCTGCTCAGCAATGCACTCAAGGCAGAGTTTGAAACTGCTGCTCAGTCCCATTTTCAGAAGGAACAGCAAAAGCACATATTTGTCATAGGATCTCAGTAGAAAAGACCAGAAGCCAACCTCAACCCCAGCTGCTGCCAGGAGCCACCGAATGGTTTCCATGCGGCCACGTCCATTGAAGTAGTGCAGCTTGGGTTTTGCAGACATTTTTTTACGTGCCTGATTCCTTGATATCTGCAACGAAGAAAAGTGGTTTGCACTTTTGAGTCTCTAACTGGCTCTCAAAGTTGTCTTCTTTGAAAACACTGATTTATGGGTCATGACTTGAATCAATCAACAGTGGAGGTAAAAGGTTATATTGAGAGACTGCCACATAGCATTCTGCCTTCAAATGTTTCTTACACATGCAGAATATTTAAGCAGAATTCTGAACTTAGAGCAAATGGCCCAGACAGAGAACAAGTGGTTTTAAACTATTTTAAACTTTGCATCCAAATTGTTCTGTTCTGACCAGAAAGCTGCGTGTGCTCTTTGCGTATTTTGGCATTATCTCAGAACACAGTTTACTGTTTAATCAGATACATGCTATAAACTCAGCAATTGCTCTGCTTTCCCCAGCAACCATTATGCTCCATTATAACCAGCCAGGAAGGAATTCTTTCCCTCAGTCAACCTCTTTTACAACACTCCCTGCTTCTGTAATTTTGTTAGACAAACCTCCAAAACATGGAAATTAATTTTGCCTCTGGTACCATCAGATTTGCCTTTACCACAGGCACAGCCTCAGGGCAATGCTTGCTTGGCCCAGTTCCAACTCCGCTGGAATTTCAAACAACAGCAGTTTCTAGGCAGAAACCTAAAGCAACAACAGTTTTTAGGCAGACTGTCACCCACCCACCCCACTCAGAACCACCCGTGCACATCAGCCACAAACACACAAACAGTGCCCAACCTGTGCCAGCCTCACAGCTATTGACACCCTGTCAGCAACAAGGCTGAAGCTTTAACAGCAGCAAAAGGAAAACGGCCAAAGCACCACCATATTCCTCTTTTAAATAACATGTCAGCTTCTCTACAGTAGGAAGGAGGAGGTGAGAGGAAACCCTCCCCACTTGTGGGCTATACCTTTCTTAATTCTGAACACCCCAAAAGCAGCTGATTAAGAATTTAACATTTGGTACACATAACCATGTTAGTAAAGAAAGTACATACACACATTTAATCTATAAATCCCATTCAATGACTGAATTTCATGTACAGCAACTCCCTATATATCCAACATAATATCCCCACTTACCTTGTGCACAATGTAACCCACTCTATGCTCTCAGCAGTTCTGCCTTGAGATTATATAACTGTGGAGCTGCTCTAGAGAACTATAGGCACAACCCTGCAAATAGGAATCCTCTTTCTCTTAAGCAAAAAAAAAAAAACCAATTAGCTCTGTTAAGTTACTTCTCACCTACAGAAAATAAATTCCTGACTAATGGTGACAAGGCAGAAATGGATGGTAGATGAGAGGTCATGGTCATTGGGAACATCTGTGCTAGCACAAAGTGGTTACATGCCTCCTATTTGCTAGTTTAAAATAATTATAATGGCTGAAAAGCTCACTTAGTTGAAAAGAATGCTGCTATGCCAATCACACTTTTATTCTAATGTTTTCTGGTTTTTTACTCTTTACACATTGCCACTTAACATAAAGCACATCAACTAATTCAGCTCAAATCTGTCTTAAGCTACTATGCCTTGCTTAGTGTATATTCCTTCAGGACACTTCTGCTCCATTTCATCAATGGACATTGGGGTTGGTTTTCAATTTTTTTCTGTAAAAAACGTTTCCTTGACTTTGACTCAGTAGAAATATGCCCCAACACCAAAGACAACTGTGAGAGACAGTGAATGAAGTGTGGTATCAGAAGTCAAACTGCCCTCTGCCCTCCTGACTCTTTTCTTTTGCCAACTGCATTGATTTCCAAATGTCAATAAAGAATAATCAGCCGTGCACCATCCTGCCTATCTAATCTACATGGTTAATACTGATGTAGCCAGTACCTGCAGTCAAGGTCAAAATATACATGCAAAAGTTTCTGAAATACCCTGAACATAGCAGTGAGATGGGATATTCTTCTTATGTTACACAGGGAGGTTGTATAAATTTCAGTGTGTCACACAAAACAATCGGTTTGTTACAGTAGGAGCGGCATTCTACCTCAGGTCCTGACTGGACCCTAGCTGAAAGTCTTGTCCAAATGCTTCACTGAGGCAGGAGAGAAACAGCTCCTGCCTCAACTCTCTGTAATACATCCTTTGCTGCTGAAAAACATGGATATATATATCCTTTTTTGATGACAAACACTGGTTCCAATGCATGACATTTCTCATGAAGAAACTGCTGGCTTTAGCAAGAGCTACAGAGCCCTGAGTTTGCCCAGCTGAAAACTGCCAGGCCTCCAGCTGTAGCTGGATTTAGGGCACTGACTCTTTCATTTACAAACTTGGTTTATTTGGTGTTTAAATAGTATCACAGAATCATGGAATGGTTTGGGGTAGAAGGGACCTTAGAGATCATCTAGTTCCAATCTCCTGCCCTGAGCAGGAGCACATTTCACTACATAAATGCAGATACTTATACAAGTCCAACACTTTTGCTAACCTAAGCTGGGAAGCTTGATGTAGGTGTTTAGAATGAGCAACCTGACTACAATTTGTATAAAATTTGGTTTAATATACAGTGATGTAAGTCAATATTAAATCCTACATTCCAAGGTCTCACCAAGATCTGACACCATCCTGACTCCTCCTTTCTCCTTAAGTTTCAAACTGGTGACAAGCATTTGTTTCTCAGAGTCTGCAAAGGGCTTTTAGCTGCTGCAATAGACCTTCTGATAAAGGACACATGGGTGAAGCTGCAGTACAGGACTTCAAGTGTCTGGTGACAAAGCAGAGGTGCAGAAGGAACTCTGGTCCAAGCATAATCCAAATTAAGGTAAAAGGAATACTGTATCCAAACCTTTCAGCCTCACCTAGCCAGAACCTGCAGGCTTTTCTATTAATTCACTCGGAAAAAAAATACATGGCCTATTGTTTGGGATAATCTCTCCTAATTTTCCAACAATTCTTGAGAATGCCATAAAAAGAGAACCACACAGATCTCAGTCATAGAAGTAGCAGCAAGAAATCAATGAACAGCTGGGTTTTGAGTATCAATAGTAAGAATTTATTTCAGGTAGTTTTTAAGTTATTTGAGGCATCCAGTGTTTTCCAGAATACCCCCTATTTAGGGAACTATTGCCTTTGCTGGTGGGCTCATGTAGTTTTACCTTGAAGTGTCTGCAGTAGGTAAAAAACAGCCCAGTAGCTAAGGAACGAACAAAAGCATTTCTTTTTACACATTCTATTATTTTGACATAGCCATTCTTTTCATTAATTTCACTTTACTACTATCTGCAAATACAATGAAACAGTTTCTGTGGCTTTAGGGTGCTGCTCAGGAGAAGAAAATTTTAATCACTTTGTCTACATCATCGTCATTTGATGGCGCCTTCCTCTGGCTGCCAGGCTGCAGGAATTTCTTTATTGTGGGGATATTGCTTAGTCTTGCTTTGAAACGCTACAAAAGAAAACAAAAACAGCACAGAGCTTAACAATCATTGCAACTGTCAGACATTTCAATGTTATCCATGCTCTGAAAGTCACATTAGAGCTGGATGCTGCAGAAGAAACTATATGCTTCCACTTCTTATGCTTTGGGGTTGAGTGACAGAACATGGTAACAACAATGAGTATGTGAGGCCAGCTAAAAGTTCTTAGGGTATCTGATTAATTCCCATGTCACTCCTCAGCCACTCACTCCCCCATATTTCTCAGCCAATTTAAATCAGTGGTCTTTCCTATTCATTCTCCATTCAAACTGCCCATTCATTTACCTGCAAGAGAGGAAATTTCGGAAGTATGTCAGGCTTCCACTCCTCTACCATCAAAATGATTTCAAGTAATTGAACATCCGCTCTGCTCAGCTGGTTGCCAACCAAAAAGTCTTTTCCATGGTCTTTCAAAACCTAAAAATATAGAACCGGAAGCAGATGATGTCTTTTACCAGTTTTTCCTCATAAATAATATGACATCTTCAAAGCAGGGTCACACATTGCACGGAGTTGTCAGTGAAAGAAAGAAATGCAGTTTAAACACCTGTGGTAGAAAAAATGACCTGAATGCACTGCCATGCTAGGCATCATCTACCAGCTCTTTCACTTCTACATTTCTGTCTGGCAGCTCAGTTGTGCTCATCTGGCCTTGGCTGCTGGAGCTGCATTGAAGGCAAAGCTGTGTGAGACCCAGAAGGAACTGCAATGCTTTTCCACAGCATGTATGGTACAGGGCCATGGGCACTTCAGGAGGAAACTTGATGTCAAAGCCAGTGCTATGGTGTCTTTTGTCTGAAACAACACACACATTGAAACATGGACATTTGGGGAGCTCAGTGTGTGCTGGGTTTTTGCAGCTGTACATCTCTCCCAGGTTTGAAGTGCCTTCTGTCCCCTCTGTAGTGTCCTGTCTCCATCTTAATCCTGGCAACACTGAAAACCAGAGCATGGATTTTCCAGTGGCAGTTTCACTTGTTTTCCTCCCTAATACTTGTGTGCTTCCAGGATGGAGGTGAAAGGTAACAGCATCATTTGAGCTACAAGCTCTTTGTCACATACCTTCTCAAAAACGGGGAAGTATCTGTTTTCAGCCTTGTCCATCATATTTGCAAAATATTCATCCTTTTTCTCTGCTGGTTGGAGTTCATACATGATGAGTAACTCATTCAGATCGAACATTCCTTCCACGTACATATCGATTCTGAAAGGAATAGATCCACTTGCTCAGGTCAGATTCACAACAGGTCTGAAGAGCACCATAACTCCTGGCACAACCTCATGGAGATGCTGGGAAATCCCTGCCCCTTCTATTCCCCACACACATACCATGGCAAAGTTCCCCCCAGAATGCAGTTGCACTGGGAGGAGGCGTGGGGAGGCTTGGGCCAAAGGCAAAAGCAAAATTCCTAGGGAAACCTAAAGACTGTAGCCCTCTGACTTCTTACTGGGACTGATTCTTGGCTGGACTTCTGGATTATGTGTTTGTGAACCTGACTACAGAATTGTCAAGTGTGCCATCCAGACTCATGTTAAAAATCCAATCAGCCAGACTCTAACAGCAGGTCCATACAAATATCTAGCCAATATCTTGACACATGTGTTTACCAGGGCTTCTTAATTTCAAGTATTCAGAAATACCTCAGGTCAAATCATGTGCCCTAGGAGTCCTGTCCTTTCATAACCTGTTATTAAATCTGTACTAATTCCTGGTTATAAGAGAGAGGAGGGGTTTTGATTCCTTTAAAGACATTGCCCTGAATGTGATGAGGAGAAAATGATGCTGCTGACAACTGCAGGAGAAAATGAACAGCAGCATCAGTAGGACAGTCTGCCTCCGTGACTGCTTTCTTTTGATAAGTGCATTGACCTCTGACTGATGATTCCTGGGCTCACTTCCCCTTTGGAATGCAGCTGGCTGTCTCTGCTGTAGACATCAGCCACAGTCATCTCATGCAGCACAAAGCAGCGCAGCTCTCTCCCACTGAAAGGAGCTGTGAGCGGGGATACCCTTGTGTTTCACTGAGCTACAGGGTGAGCTGGGGAATAACAAGCAAAGGTGGCACTGTTACAGTACAGGGCTCTCTCCTTCATGTCCTTCCCATAGAGGTTGTACTTCATTGCTATGTAGTTGAGAATGGCTCTGGTCTGCACCAGCTTCATCCCGTCGATCTCTACCATCGGCACTTGCTGAAAGAGCAGGGATCCATCTAGGCCAAAGGGAATAACACAAGGAGACCTTCAGTCCCTCAGTGACAACCACCAGCACGTGTTAGGCAAAGGAACCACATGTGTTACTTCTTCTTTAGAATCTGAATCAATCTGGCTGGATAAAAAATCCCAAGATCATCAAATCCAATTGTAAGACCAACGGTGCCTAATTCCACCACTAAACCATGTCCCCAAGTGCACGCCTACACGCAGTGACTCAACCTCTTCCTTGGGCAGCCTATTCCAATGCTTGACAACCCTTTTGGGGGCAACCTTCCTCATTCTTACTGGAAGGTATGAATTTTTTTACATGGAAAATGCTCAGCATGCAGCAACCTCTTCTTAGTGACATGGTAATAACTTAATACTATAGCAATGAAGTTGTGGGAATTCCAGATTTGAGGAAACAGCCTGTCCGAGGGTGACGTTAGGATGCTGTTATCCCCATTCCTGTGTGTGTAATTTATGCTGGATATTATATTCTGTGCCTTTAAGACTGGCAGAGGGAAAGTTTTGTTTTGGGACTCTTATCAGCTACTCGGCGGGACATACAGATAGCTCACTACATAGTGCTGCTTTTATGCTTTTTGCCCTGCTTTTTGCTTTTGCTCTTGCTTCTGCTTTGCTTTTGCTTGCTCTTGCTTTTTTCCTTCTTCTCATTAGTTAATTTAGCTAAACAGTCCAAACTCCTTCCTGGACTGTTTCCCCTCTCCTGTTTGGACCTGCCGACTGCTCCGGACTGGGATCTGGAAACACCGAGAGTTTGCATCTTGTGGCTGCAGCAGTTGCCCCAGCACCAGAGGGACTGATAACAGAGCGACCAGCCCCAGGAGAGACTTTCTGAATTTGTCATCTTCTTCACAGCAGCGAAAGAGCGGTGTCATCCGGTATTGTTCATTTTGTGTGCAGGCAGTGCTGTGCTTGTCAAATAAACAGGTTCTTTCCACTTCTCTCCGAGGAATTCTTCCCGACCTGGTTGGGGGGATGGGCCGTGTGGGTTTGTTTTCTGGAGAAGCCCTTTTTGGGGATTCTCTCCCATATTTGCCCTAAACCAGGACACAGGCAAATGCAGGACTTGCAGCTGTCGCACATGGAAAAATACATGCACTGCATGGCTCCAGCACAGGGGATTTTCATGGAGGTTCATATAGACAAAAAGGACTAAAGGATCTGGTCCAGGCACTTTCTGTCATGTTTGGCTAAATACACCAGCACTCTCTAAGCACAGGCCAACATATCACCTGAATAATAATGAATATTAAAAAAATAGTGAATATAAAAGCATAAAAGATCTTTGTGACAACTTTGTTGACTTTACAAATGGCAGCTCATCTGTATAGGCATGAAGTGGGAACAACAAGTGGGTTCCAGCAGATTCCTGCAGGAACCAAATATCTCTTGGAGTGATGCTGCAGCCATGCAACACTTTTGCTGGCATGCAGAATCCTTATCTTAGCCTGAAGGAAGTAATAATACTTCTCCAGAAAGAGAGGTATCAGATCAGAGAGTCAGGAAGAGTTTCTGCTTTAGGGAATCCTATTTCTTGACTCAGATAAATGATCAGCTATGTCCCCTTTGCAAGGGTGCATTTAGCATTTTGCTTGTGTCTCAAAATATGTTTTGAAAGGCAGCCTCTAACAGGGGGACCAAGTCATTATTCCTACAGGACAGCAAGAGTGCAAATACTACCCCTAGCTCAGACTGCTTTTCACAGGCCAGGTGAAGAGCACAGATGTGCAATTTGGTTTGGAGGAAACATGATTATCATGTTCAGGAAGACAGAACCTAAAGCCAGCACGGTGGGTTGTTGTCTTGGGAAGCAGGAATGCAGCAGAGGAACAGGTAAACTCAGAAATTTGGAACTCTGTTTTCATATGGATTATAAAACAAAACATTTGTAGGCCATTTAAGACGCTAATGAATTTTAAGACCCTCTGAAGACAAAAGCCTCTATTGCCAGAGGATGGAAAGCAATGGACACAAGCTGAAGCAAAGGAGAGTCAACCATCTGAACTTCAAGAAAGGCTCTTTGACTGTGTGGGCTCTCCAGAGAAGCTGTAAATTCTCCATCCTTGGAGATACTCAAAACCCAGCTGGACATGGTCCTGAGTACCTGGCTGGAGGCGGCCCTGCTTGAAGAGGAGAGGTGGAGTAGGTAATCTTGAGAGGTCCCTTCTGACCTCAGCCCTTCTGTGATTCCGTGAAGGTGGAAGGAACTGGGTGGATGATAGCACCTAACACACAGCAGTCTGCACCTCTGAGAGCTCATGTACAAGGCAGTTAAGAGATTTTCTTTTTAAGGCACTAAGACTTAACAATTCTTAAGTGTTCTCAGACAAGTAACTCCAACTCTAATTCTGATTCTTGTTATTTTTACTATTGCTGCTGTTATAATTTAAAAGTGAAGGAAACTTACCCTTCTGTAACTTTGTCAGATCCTCTTTTTTTTCCAGGAAAGATTCTTCAAACTGGAGGAAGGAGAAACGTTCTGTTGTCATTCCATCATTTAGTTTCTTTCTCATTTAGGTAAAAAGGCCTGAAGTGGGCAATTTTATTTTTTATAACATAAATCATATTTTAAAGCTTTCAGGCACATTGGCCATCACTGAGACAGAAACCCACAGATAATGAAAAACACAGATTCCCATACTCCATCTCTCGTTTAGTATCAGAATATGTCAGAAGTTAAAGAAAATTGCTTTGTGGTTTACAACACCTAGTCCCTTCAAAGATAAACTACATCTTTGCAGCAATAATAATCTCTTGCTGTTTTGAACATTGGAATGTAACTGAAGATACTCAGAATTGCAGGCGCATGACCTCTGTTATCAGAAGATTAAGAAGCCAGGTTCTGCTGCTGGAGTTTTACATTTCTTCTCTCTCTAGCTACTGGGGGAAAGCATTTCTGGTGCTACCTGCAGGCTTTGCAAATGATGCATGCAAGTGAAACAGGAACCTGTCCCCTGCCCAGGGTAAGCTTGTTGTCACTCTTGGCCTGCTCAGCAATGCACTCAAGGCAGAGTTTGAAACTGCTGCTCAGTCCCACTTTTCAGAAGGAACAGTAAAAGCACATATTTGTCATAGGATCTCAGTAGAAAAGACCAGAAGCCAACCTCAACCCCAGCTGTTGCCAGGAGCCACCGAATTGGTTCCATACGGCCACGTCCATTGACATAGTGCAGCTTGGGTTTTCCAGACATGTTTCCACGTGCCTGATTCCCTGGTGTCTGCAATTAGAAAGGTGGTTTGCACTTTTGAGTCTCTAACTGGCTCTCAAAGTTGTCTTCTTTGAAAACACTGATTTATGGTTCAAGACTTGAATCAATCAACAGTGGAGGTAAAAGGTTATATTGAGAGACTGCCACATAGCATTCTGCCTTCAACTGTTTCTTACACATGCAGAATATTTAAGCAGAATTCTGAACTTAGAGCAAATGGCCCAGACAGAGAACAAGTGGTTTTGAACTATTTTAAACTTTGCATCCAAAGTGTTCTGTTCTGACTAGAAAGCTGCGTGTGCTCTTTGCACATTTTGGCATTATCTCAGAACACAGTTTACTGTTTAATCAGATACATGCTATAAACTCAGCAATTGCTCTGCTTTCCCCAGCAACCATTATGCTCCATTATAACCGGCCAGGAAGGAATTCTTTCCATCAGTCAACCTCTTTTACAACACTCCCTGCTTCTGTAATTTTGTTAGACAAACCTCCAAAACATGGAAATTAATTTTGCCTCTGGTACCATCAGATTTGCCTTTACCACAGGCACAGCCTCAGGGCAATGCTTGCTTGGCCCAGTTCCAACTCCGCTGGAATTTCAAACAACAACAATTTCTAGGCAGAAACTTACAGCAACAACAGTTTCTAGGCAGACTGTCACCCACCAACTCAGAACCACCCGTGCACATCAGCCACAAACACACAAACAGTGCTCAGCCTGTACCAGCCTCACAGCTACTGACACCCTGTCAGCAACAAGGCTGAAGCTTTAACAGCAGCAAAAGGAAAACGGCCAAAGCACCACCATATTGCCCTTGTAAATAACATGTCAGCTTCTCTACAGTAGGAAGGAGGAGGTGAGAGGAATATCCTTGTAGGATATACTTTTGTTTTCCTAATTCTGTTCACCCCAAAAGCATCTGATTAAGAATTTAACATTTGGTACACATAACCATGTTAGTAAAGAAAGTACATACATACATTTAATCTATAAATCTCATTCAATGACTGAATTTCATGTACAACAACTCCCTACATATCCAACATAACATCCCCACTTACCTTGTGCACAGTGTAACCCACTCTTATGCTCTCAGCAGTTCTGCCTTGAGATTATATAACTGTGGAGCTCCTCCTACTGAGAACTACAGACACTTCCCTGCAAATAGGATTCCTCTTTCTCTTAAGCAAACAAAACCAATTAGCTCTGTTAAGTTACTTCTCACCTACAGAAAATAAATTCCTGACTAATGGTGACAAGGCAGAAATGGACGGTAGATGAGAGATCATGGTCATTTGGATCAGCAAAGCACAAAGTGGTTACATGCCTCCTATTTGCTAGTTTAAAATAATTATAATGGCTGAAAAGCTCACTTAGTTGAAAAGAATGCTGCTATGCCAATCACACTTCTAATGTTTTCTGTTTTTTTACTCTTTACACATTGCCACTTAACATAAAGCACATCATCTAATTCAGCTGAAATCTGTCTCAAGCTTCTATGCCTTGCTTAGTGTATATTCATTCCTTCAGGACACTTCTGCCATTTCATCAATGGACATTGGGGCTGGTTTGAATTTTTTTCTGTAAAAAACGTTTCCCTGGATTTGACTCAGTGAAAATACACACCAAAGAGAACTGTGAGAGACAGTGAATGAAGTGTGGTATCAGAAGTCAAACTGCCCTCTGCACTCCTGACTCTTTTCTTTTGCCAACTGTATTGATTTCCAAATGTCAATACAGAATAATCCTCCATGCACCATCCTGCCTATCTAATCTACGTGGTTAATACTGATGTAGGCAGTACCTGCAGTCTAGGTCAAAAAATACATGCAAAAGTTTCTGAAATACCCTGAACATAGCAGTGAGATGGGATATTCTTCATAATAAATCAAGCTTTCTGATAAATGGAGTCAACTTTCTCGTCTCTTCCCTCATCCTGGGACCCTTGTGGACAATACTACAAAGGACACCACCACAAAAGGTGAACACCGAGGACAGAACTGACAGATGGTGCCTCGACTGAAGAAATCACCACAATTGGACCCTGAGTGAGGAAGAATTCTTCATTTGGCTGGCCACAGAGAGAACCTTTTGAGAAGTCTCCCAGACAAGATGTCCAGAAGTCTTCGCGGCACAAAGCGGCCTGCTGAAGCCCAGAGGACACTGTCACAAGGTACTGTTTACACTTCCCTTCCTGAAAATGCTTCCCTTCTTGCAAGGCAGATTCGGATGTGGACAAGGGTGCCTACGGAGGCGGAGGTTCCATTCTCTCCCTCAGAGGAGAAACTTAGTGGCCTTTGGCAAAAATGGGGTCATGAGGACAGAATTCCTATGCTGAAGATACATTTCTATGAGTTTTTCAGGTGGGCAAAGCACCATGGCTTTTTCACTGATGTGCTGTATGCCCTTGATTCATACATATGGGAATGCATGGAATTAATTATCCGAGACCTTTTATACCGGGGACTTGGATTTCCTCGGGTTTATCCGTCATTCAGAACTCTCTTCCCAGTTTTGAAACGGAAAGCGACTGCATATCAGTGGATTGCGGACTGCCGAGGTATGGCACCCTTCTCGCTGGCGCTGGCAAGAGAGGAACCACTGCAAAACCACGGCCTGCAGGTTCCCAGCCCCCCCGAAGCGGGGCGGGGGGGCGAAGCTTTGCCCGCAGCAGAAGAAAAGTTTTTTTCTGCGCCTTTGGAGCATGCTCCAATGGAACCGCCTCCGCTCCCTCGCTCCTCTCAAGGGGGAGGTGAGTTGGCTCCGCTGCCCGAGCCGGAGCCGCGGGCCCCACCCCAGCCCGCCCCGCGGGAGGCGCCAGTCCCCGCGGCCCCTCCGCAGGCCGGACCGGACCCGTCGCCTCCAGCAAAGTTTGTCGGCGTTCCCGCGGCTGTCCCGCCGGCTTTGCTGTCTGCGCCTGCGCTGCAGCTTCCGGTACCCAGAGAAGACGCGGCTGCTGTCCCCAGCCCGGCGGGGGATGTGCTCCCCCCTGCTTTGCACCCCCCACCGACCACCGCGGCGGCCACCGCTGCGCCTGCGATCAGCCTGGATTTCCCCCCGAGCTTTTCGGGCTGTCCCGAGGCTGCCCCTGCGGGGGGAGCTGGGACACGGGAAGGGGATGCCGGCCTGCCCCTCCGTGGGTGGGTTGTGGCTCGACAGCTGATTGCGGGCTCAGCCCGTCTGCCTGCCTTCAAACTCAGCGTTTTTCGCGGGCCGGTTCGGGTTTGGTTCGGGCGTTCCCGCTGGGGGTTGGAATGCCTGACTCCCCCTGCGCGCCCCAGCGGGGTGGGGGAGGTGGCTCCTGAGGGTTCTGCCTCTAGCCCCCGAGCCTGGTGGGGGTGGTACCGAGGGGCAGAAAGGAGGAACACCTTTTGCATTTGCGTTGCAGAGGCAGGAGAAACAGTGGAAAGTGAGCATCGCTCACTTGCTCTGGGGACAAAGCACCCCCAGATCTGGGGTGATGATCCCTGGGAAAGCTTCTCTTCCCCAGCTGCTGGTCTGTACCGGTTCTGAGGGGATGAAGCGTTCGGTCACTCGTGCTGCCCAGGCATTGGCAGCAGGGTGCCCGGTTGTGAGACCACAGAGCCAGCTCCGCGGGCCGGGTCTGGGCCGTTTGGCTCGGTTCCCTGGGCCAGGGCCTCCGCCCGGCCAGCGGCTGTTTGGTTCGGGGGCTTTGCTTCCCCCGTCAGGACCTGGGCCACCGTTCTGTAGGCCAGGTCTGGGATCCCTGATCCTTCCACGAGGACCTGGACCCCGCAGGGCCTCAGTGGCTCCTCTCTGATGCTGCTCTTTCGGACAAAAAAAAAAAAAAAAAAAAAAAGAAAAAGAAAAAAAAAAGAGTTAAAAGAGCTAGCAGCTCAAAAAGCATTGTAAAGCCAAAATTTTGCAAGCCTGTTTCAGGACCAAAAGGGACTTTCAGCGATGTCAAAGAGGAGCATCTTCAGTTTGGACTTTTTCCTGAAACTCAGCTGTTTGGACTTGAAGCAATGAACTTTCTTTGCACTGATTTTGCATTTTCTTATATCTTAAGATTATTTTGGTGATGTGATGGAATTGGGTGTTTTGCAGGTGAAGAATTTCCCTGATGGTTCCACATCAGCATTGACTGATGTTTTGATTGGCAACACTAAGCCTCTCAGGTGCTTGTTCTTTCATCTACATGGCCCAGCAGATGAAATTGCAAACACTTTTCTTTTTAATTTATTTAAAATAAAAAGGGTGAGATATCACCGACATGTTTTAGGAAGAATCCTTTCCTTAGCATTTTTCCCTTCTGAGAAGCTGAGAGGCCTCAGGAACAAACTGTAAACAATTCTTATCTGCTGCTGTGGAATGCAAAAGGGGGAATCTGTGATTGGTCTCATCTGGGTGTTTGGAATTAAGGGCCAATCACAGTTCACCTGCCCAAACTGTCTCAGTCTGAGACAAACCTTTGTTATTCATTCCTTTTCTATTCTTAGCTTAGCCTTCTGATGAAATCCCTTCTTCTGTTCTTTTAGTATAGTTTTAATATATTACCATAAAATAATAAATCAAGCTTTCTGATAAATGGAGTCAACTTTCTCGTCTCTTCCCTCATCCTGGGACCCTTGTGGACAATACTACACATGACATTTCTCATGAAGAAACTGTTGGCTTTAGCAAAAGCTACAGAGCCCTGAGTTTGCCCAGCTGAAAACTGCCAGGCCTCCAGCTGTAGCTGGATTTAGGGCACTGACTCTTTCATTTACAAACTTGGTTTATTTGGTGTTTAAATAGTATCACAGAATCATAGAATGGTTTGGGGTAGAAGGGACCTTAAAGATCATCTAGTTCCAATCTCCTGCCCTGAGCAGGAGCACATTTCACTACATAAATGCAGATACTTATCAATGTTCCACAGTCTTGCTAACCCCAGCTGGGGAGCTTAAATGATTAGAATGAGCAATCTGACTACAATTTGTATTAAATTTGGTTTAATAGACAGTGATGTAAGTCAATATTAAATCCTACATTCCAAGGTCTCACTAAGACCTGATACCATCCTGGCTCCTCCTTTTTCAATACATTTTAAACAGGTGACAAGCATTTGTTTCTCAGAGTCTGCAAAGGGCTTTTAGCTGCTGCAATAGACCTTCTGATAAAGGACACATGGGTGAAGCTGCAGTACAGGACTTCAAGTGTCTGGTGACAAAGCAGAGGTGCAGAAGGAACTCTGGTCCAAGGATATTCCAAGTTAAGCTCAGAGGAATGCTGAATCCAAACCTTTCAGCCTCACCTAGCCAGAACCTGCAGGCTTTTCTATTAATTCACTCGGAAAAAAAATACATGGCCTATTGTTTGGGATAATCTCTCCTAATTTTCCAACAATTCTTGAGAATGCCATAAAAAGAGAACCACACAGATCTCAGTCATAGAAGTAGCAGCAAGAAATCAATGAACAGCTGGGTTTTGAGTATCAATAGTAAGAATTTATTTCAGGTAGTTTTTAAGTTATTTGAGGCATCCAGTGTTTTCCAGAATACCCCCTATTTAGGGAACTATTGCCTTTGCTGGTGGGCTCATGTAGTTTTACCTTGAACTATCTGCAGCAGGCAAAAAACAGCCCAGTAGCTAAGGAACGAACAAAACCATTTCTTTTTACACATTCTATTATTTTGACATAGCCATTCTTTTCATTAATTTCACTTTGCTACTACCTGCAAATACAATGAAACAGTTTCTGTGGCTTTAGAGTGCTAAGGAACGAACAAAACCATTTCTTTTTATACATTCTATTATTTTGACATAGCCATTCTTTTCATTAATTTCACTTTGCTACTATCTGCAAATATAATGAAACAGTTTCTGTGGCTTTAGGGTGCTGCTCAGGAGAAGAAAATTTTAATCACTTTGTCTACATCATCGTCATTTGATGGCGCCTTCCTCTGGCTGCCAGGCTGCAGGAATTTCTTTATTGTGGGGATATTGCTTAGTCTTGCTTTGAAACGCTACAAAAGAAAACAAAAACAGCACAGAGCTTAACAATCATTGCAACTGTCAGAAATTTCAATGTTATCCATGCTCTGAAAGTCACATTAGAGCTGGATGCTGCAGAAGAAACTATATGCTTCCACTTCTTATGCTTTGGGGTTGAGTGACAGAACATGGTAACAACAATGAGTATGTGAGGCCAGCTAAAAGTTCTTAGGGTATCTGATTAATTCCCATGTCACTCCTCAGCCACTCACTCCCCCATATTTCTCAGCCAATTTAAATCAGTGGTCTTTCCTATTCATTCTCCATTCAAACTGCCCATTCATTTACCTGCAAGAGAGGAAATTTCGGAAGTATGTCAGGCTTCCACTCCTCTACCATCAAAATGATTTCAAGTAATTGAACATCCGCTCTGCTCAGCTGGTTGCCAACCAAAAAGTCTTTTCCATGGTCTTTCAAAACCTAAAAATAGAGAACCAGAAGCAGATGATGTCTTTTACCAGTTTTTCCTCATAAATAATATGACATCTTCAAAGCAGGGTCACACATTGCACGGAGTTGTCAGTGAAAGAAGGAAATGCAGTTTAAACACCTGTGGTAGAAAAAATGACCTGAACGCACTGCCATGCTAGGCATCATCTACCAGCTCTTTCACTTCTACATTTCTGTCTGGCAGCTCAGTTGTGCTCATCTGGCCTTGGCTGCTGGAGCTGCATTGAAGACAAAGCTGTGTGAGACCCAGAAGGAACTGCAATGCTTTTCCACAGCATGTATGGTACAGGGCCATGGGCACTTCAGGAGGAAACTTGATGTCAAAGCCAGTGCTATGGTGTCTTTTGTCTGAAACAACACACACATTGAAACATGGACATTTGGGGAGCTCAGTGTGTGCTGGGTTTTTGCAGCTGTACATCTCTCCCAGGTTTGAAGTGCCTTCTGTCCCCTCTGTAGTGTCCTGTCTCCATCTTAATCCTGGCACCACTGAAAACCAGAGCATGGATTTTCCAGTGGCAGTTTCACTTGTTTTCCTCCCTAATACTTGTGTGCTTCCAGGATGGAGGTGAAAGGTAACAGCATCATTTGAGCTACAAGCTCTTTGTCACATACCTTCTCAAAAACTGGGAAGTATCTGTTTTCAGCCTTGTCCATCATATTTGCAAAATATTCCTCCTTTTTGTCTGCTGGTTGGAGTTCATACATGATGAGTAACTCATTCAGATCGAACATTCCTTCCACGTACATATCGATTCTGAAAGGAATAGATCCACTTGCTCAGGTCAGATTCACAATAGGTCTGAAGAGCACCATAACTCCTGGCACAACCTCACGGAGATGCTGGGAAATCCCTGCCCCTTCTATTCCCCACACACATACCATGGCAAAGTTCCCCCCAGAATGCAGTTGCACTGGGAGCAGGCATGGGGAGGCTTGGGCCAAAGGCAAAAGCAAAATTCCTAGGGAAACCTAAAGACTGTAGCCCTCTCATTTCCTACTGGGACTGATTCTTGGCTGGACTTCTGGATTATGTGTTTGTGAACCTGACTACAGAATTGTCAAGTGTGCCATCCAGACTCATGTTAAAAATCCAATCAGCCAGGGTCTAACAGCAGGTCCATACAAATATCTAGCCAATATCTTGACACATGTGCTTACCAGGGCTTCTTTATTTCAAGTATTCAGAAATACCTCAGGTCAAATCATGTGCCCTAGGAGTCCTGTCCTTTCATAACCTGTTATTAAATCTGTACTAATTCCTGGCTATAAGAGAGAGGAGGGGTTTTGATTCCTTTAAAGACATTGCCCTGAATGTGATGAGGAGAAAATGATGCTGCTGACAACTGCAGGAGAAAATGAAGAGCAGCATCAGTAGGACAGTCTGCCTCCGTGACTGCTTTCTTCTGATAAGTGCATTGACCTCTGACTGATGATTCCTGGGCTCACTTCCACTTTGGAATGCAGCTGGTTGTCTCTGCTGTAGACATCAGCTGCAGCCACAGTCATCTCATGCAGCACAAAGCAGTGCAGCTCTCTCCCACTGAAAGGAGCTGTGAGCGGGGATACCCTTGTGTTTCACTGAGCTACAGGGTGAGCTGGGGAATAACAAGCAAAGGTGGCACTGTTACAGTACAGGGCTCTCTCCTTCATGTCCTTCCCATAGAGGTTGTACTTCGTTGCTATGTAGTTGAGAATGGCTCTGGTCTGCACCAGCTTCATCCCGTCGATCTCTACCATCGGCACTTGCTGAAAGAGCAGGGATCCATCTAGGCCAAAGGGAATAACACAAGGAGACCTTCAGTCCCTCAATGACAACCACCAGCACGTACTAGGCAAAGGAACCACATGTGTTACTTCTTCTTTAGAATCTGAATCAATCTGGCTGGATAAAAAATCCCAAGATCATCAAATCCAATTGTAAGACCCACGGTGCCTAATTCCACCACTAAACCATGTCCCCAAGTGCACGCCTACACGCAGTGACTCAACCTCTTCCTTGGGCAGCCTGTTCCAATGCTTGACAACCCTTTTGGGGGCAACCTTCCTCATTCTTACTGGAAGGTATGAATTTCCATACATGGAAAATGCTCAGCATGCAGCAACCTCTTCTTAGTGACATATTAATTACTTAATACTATAGCAATGAAATTGTGGGAATTCCAGATTTGAGGAAACAGCCTGTCTGAGGGTGATGTTAGGATGCTGTTATCCCCATTCCTGTGTGTGTAATTTATTCTGGATATTATGTTCTGTGCCTTTAAGACTGGCAGAGGGAAAGTTTTGTTTTGGGACTCTTATCAGCCACTCGGCGGGACATACAGATAGCTCACTACATAGTGCTGCTTTTATGCTTTTTGCCCTGCTTTTTGCTTTTGCTCTTGCTTCTGCTTTGCTTTTGCTTGCTCTTGCTTTTTTCCTTCTTCTCATTAGTTAATTTAGCTAAACAGTCCAAACTCCTTCCTGGACTGTTTCCCCTCTCCTGTTTGGACATGCTTACTGCTCCGGACTGGGATCTGGAAACACCGAGAGAGAGTTTGCATCTTGTGGCTGCAGCAGTTGCCCCAGCGCCAGAGGGACTGATAACAGAGCGACCAGCCCCAGGAGAGACTTTCTGAATTTGTCATCTTCTTCACAGCAGCGAAAGAGCGGTGTCATCCGGTATTGTTCATTTTGTGTGCAGGCGGTGCTGTGCTTGTCAAATAAACAGGTTCTTTCCACTTCTCTCCGAGGAATTCTTCCCGACCTGGTTGGGGGGATGGGCCGTGTGGGTTTGTTTTCTGGAGAAGCCCTTTTTGGGGATTCTCTCCCATATTTGCCCTAAACCAGGACACAGGCAAGTGCAGGACTTGGAGCTGTCGCACACTGAAAGATACAAGCACTGCATGGCTCCAGCACAGGGGATTTTCATGGAGGTTCATATAGACAAAAAGGACTAAAGGATCTGGTCCAGGCACTTTCTGTCATGTTTGGCTAAATACACCTGCTCTTTCTAAGCACAGGCCAACATATCATCTGAATAATAATGAATATTAAAAAAATAGTGAATATATAAGCATAAAAGATCTTTGTGACAACTTTGTTGACTTTACAAATGGCAGCTCATCTGTATAGGCATGAAGTGGGAACAACAAGTGGGTTCCATGAGATTCCTGCAGGAACCAAATATCTCTTGGAGTGATGCTGGAGCCATGCAACACTTTTGCTTGCATGCAGAAGCCTTATCTTAGCCTGAAGGAAGTAATAATACTTCTCCAGAAAGAGAGGTATCAGATCAGAGAGTCAGGAAGAGTTTTTGCTTTAGGGAATCCTAATTCTTGACTCAGATAAATGATCAGCTATGTCCCCTTTGCAAGGATGCATTTAGCTTTCTGCTGGTGTCCCAAAATACATTTTGAAAGGCAGCCTGTAACAGGGGGACCAAGTCATTATTCCTACAGGACAGCAAGAGTGCAAATACTACCCCTAGCTCAGACTGCTTTTCACAGGCCAGGTGAAGAGCACAGATGTGCAATTTGGTTTGGAGGAAACATGATTATCATGTGCAGGAAGACAGAACCTAAAGCCAGCACGGTGGGTTGTTGTCTTGGGAAGCAGGAATGCAGCAGAGGAACAGGTAAACTCAGAAATCTGGAACTCTGTTTTCATAGGGAATATAAAACAAAACCTTTGTAGGCCACCTAAGACGCTAATGAATTTTAAGACCCTCTGAAGACAAAAGCCTCTATTGCCAGAGGATGGAAAGCAATGGACACAAGCTGAAGCAAAGGAGAGTCAACCATCTGAACTTCAAGAAAGGCTCTCTGACTTTGTGGGCTCTCCAGAGAAGCTGTAAATTCTCCATCCTTGGAGATACTCAAAACCCAGCTGGACATGGTCCTGAGTACCTGGCTGGAGGTGGCCCTGCTTGAAGAGGAGAGGTGGAGTAAGTAATCTTGAGAGGTCCCTTCTGACCTCAGCCCTTCTGTGATTCCGTGAAGGTGGAAGGAACTGGGTGGATGATAGCACCTAACACACAGCAGTCTGCACCTCTGAGAGCTCATGTACAAGGCAGTTAAGAGATTTTCTTTTTAAGGCACTAAGACTTAACAATTCTTAAGTGTTCTCAGACAAGTAACTCTAACTCTAATTCTAATTCTGATTCTTGTTATTTTTACTATTGCTGCTGTTATAATTTAAAAGTGAAGGAAACTTACCCTTCTGTAACTTTGTCAGATCCTCTTTTTTTTCCAGGAAAGATTCTTCAAACTGGAGGAAGGAGAAACGTTCTGTTGTCATTCCATCATTTAGTTTCTTTCTCATTTAGGTAAAAAGGCCTGAAGTGGGCAATTTTATTTTTTATAACATAAATCATATTTTAAAGCTTTCAGGCACATTGGCCATCACTGAGACAGAAACCCACAGATAATGAAAAACACAGATTCCCATACTCCATCTCTCGTTTAGTATCAGAATATGTCAGAAGTTAAAGAAAATTGCTTTGTGGTTTACAACACCTAGTCCCTTCAAAGATAAACTACATCTTTGCAGCAATAATAATCTCTTGCTGTTTTGGACATTGGAATGTAACTGAAGGTACTCAGAATTGCAGGCGCATGACCTCTGTTATCAGAAGATTAAGAAGCCAGGTTCTGCTGCTGGAGTTTTAAATTTCTTCTCTCTCTAGCTACTGGGGGAAAGCATTTCTGGTGCTACCTGCAGGCTTTGCAAATGATGCATGCAAGTGAAACAGGAACCTGTCCCCTGCCCAGAGTAAGCTTGTTGTCACTCTTGGCCTGCTCAGCAATGCACTCAAGGCAGAGTTTGAAACTGCTGCTCAGTCCCACTTTTCAGAAGGAACAGTAAAAGCACATATTTGTCATAGGATCTCAGTAGAAAAGACCAGAAGCCAACCTCAACCCCAGCTGCTGCCAGGAGCCACCGAATTGGTTCCATGCGGCCACGTCCATTGACATAGTGCAGCTTGGGTTTTCCAGACATGTTTCCACGTGCCTGATTCCCTGGTGTCTGCAATTAGAAAGGTGGTTTGCACTTTTGAGTCTCTAACTGGCTCTCAAAGTTGTCTTCTTTGAAAACACTGATTTATGGTTCAAGACTTGAATCAATCAACAGTGGAGGTAAAAGGTTATATTGAGAGACTGCCACATAGCATTCTGCCTTCAACTGTTTCTTACACATGCAGAATATTTAAGCAGAATTCTGAACTTAGACCAACTGGCCCAGACAGAGAACAAGTGGTTTTAAACTATTTTAATCTTTGCATCCAAAGTGTTCTGTTCTGACCAGAAAGCTGCGTGTGCTCTTTGCACATTTTGACATTATCTCAGAACACAGTTTACTGTTTAATCAGATACATGCTCTAAACTCAGCAATTGCTCTGCTTTCCCCAGCAGCCATTATGCTCCATTATAACCAGCCAGGAAGGAATTCTTTCCCTCAGTCAACCTCTTTTACAACACTCTCTGCTTCTGTAATTTCGTTAGACAAACCTCCAAAACATGGAAATTAATTTTGCCTCTGGTAACAAGAGATTTGCTTTTAACACAGGCACAGCCTCAGGGCAATGCTTGATTGGCCCAGTTCCAATTCTGCCGGAATTTCAAACAACAGCAGTTCCTACGCAGAAACTTAAAGAAACAACAGTTTCTAGGCCACCCTCCACTCAGAACCACCCGTGCACTTCAGCCACAAACACACAAACAGTGCTCAGCCTGTACCAGCCTCACAGCTTCTGACACCCTGTCAGCAACAAGGCTGAAGCTTTAACAGCAGCAAAAGGAAAACGGCCAAAGCACCACCATATTCCTCTTTTAAATAACATGTCAGCTTCTCTACAGTAGGAAGGAGGAGGTGAGAGGAATATCCTTGTAGGATATACTTTTGTTTTTCCTAATTCTGAACACCCCAAAAGCAGCTGATTAAGAATTTAACATTTGGTACAAATAACCATGTTAGTAAAGAAAGTACATACACACATTTAATCTATAAATCCCATTCAATGACTGAATTTCATGTACAACAACTCCCTACATGTCCAACATAATATCCCCACTTACCTTGTGCACAATGTAACCCACTCTATGCTCTCAGCAGTTCTGCCTTGAGATTATATAACTGTGGAGCTCCTCCTACTGAGAACTACAGACACTTCCCTGCAAATAGGATTCCTCTGTCTCTTAAGCAAACAAAACCAATTAGCTCTGTTAAGTTACTTCTTTCCTACATAAAATAAATTCCTGACTAATGCTGACAATGCAGAAATGTAAGGTAGATGTGAGGTCATGGCCATTTGGATCAGCAAAGCACAAAGTGGTTACATGCCTCCTATTTGCTAGTTTAAAATAATTATAATGGCTGAAAAGCTCACTTAGTTGAAAAGAATGCTGCTATGCCAATCACACTTCTATTCTAATGTTTTCTGTTTTTTTACTCTTTACACATTGCCACTTTATATAAAGCACATCATCTAAATCAGCTGAAATCTGTCTCAAGCTTCTATGCCTTGCTTAGTGTATATTCCTTCAGGACACATCTGCCATTTCATCAATGGACATTGGGGCTGCTTTGAATTTTTTTCTATAAAAAACGTTTCCCTGGATTTGACTCAGTGAAAATACATACCAAAGAGAACTGTGAGAGACAGTGAATGAAGTGTGGTATCAGAAGTCAAACTGCCCTCTGCATTCCTGACTCTTTTCTTTTGCCAACTGCATTGATTTCCAAATGTCAATAAAGATTAATCCTCCATGCACCATCCTGCCTTATCTAATCTACGTGGTTAATACTGATGTAGGCAGTACCTGCAGTCTAGGTCAAAAAATACATGCAAAAGTTTCTGAATTACCCTGAACATGGCAGTGAGATGGGATATTCTTCTTATGTTACACAGGGAGGTTGTATAAATCGCAAAAAAAAATGGTTTGTTGCAGTAGGAAGGGGCTTTGTCCCTCAGATCCAGCCTGGACACTAGCTGCAAGTCTGAATGCTTCAGTGAGGCAGGAGAGAAACAGCTCCTGCAACAACTCTCTGTAATACATCCTTTGCTGCTGAAAAACATGGGTTTATTTCATTTTTTGATGAGAAAAACTGGTTCCAGCTGCATGACATTTCTCATGAAGAAACTGTTGGCTTTAGCAAGAGCTACAGAGCCCTGAGTTTGCCTAGCTGAAAACTGCCAGGCCTCTAGCTGTAGCTGGATTTAGGGCAATGACTCTCTTTTACAAACATGGTTTATTTGGTGTTTAAATAATATCACAGAATCATGGAATGGTTTGGGGTAGAAGGGACCTTAAAGATCATCTAGTTTCAACCTCCTGCTCTGGGCAGGAGCACATTTCACTACATAAATGCAGATACTTATCAATGTTCCACAGTCTCGCTAACCTGGGGAGCTTGAATGATTAGAATGAGCAACCTGACTACAATTTGTATAAAATTTGGTTTAATATACAGTGATGTAAGTCAACATGAAATCCTACATTCCAATGTCTCACTAAGACCTGATACCATCCTGACTCCTCCTTTCTCAATAAGTTTCAAACTGGTGACAAGCATTTGTTTCTCAGAGTCTGCAAAGGGCTTTTAGCTGCTGCAATAGACCTTCTGATAAAGGACACATGGGTGAAGCTGCAGTAGAATAGTTTAAATGTCTAGTGATAAAGCAGAGGTGCAGAAGGAACTCTGGTCAAAGCATATTCCAAGTAAACTCAGAGGAAAGCTGAATCCAAACCTTTCATCCTCAGCTAACCAGAACCTGCTGGCTTTTCCTGGCATTTCTCAGAAAAAAATACTTGACCACTTACGTTATGGGTGGTTGGTTGTTTGGAGGCAGAAACAACAGGGACTCACCAAGTCCTCACCAAGCAGGGTGTTTTATTGTCCACAGTTTCCTATATAGGCAGCTCTAAACTACCAGGCCTCAGCTGCTGGTTGGTCTGGGTCTTAACACAGCCCAGTACTTTGACCAGTAATGTCTCTGCATTTCTGGCTCACTGGTGAGGTTCCGGATGACTGGAAGCTGGCCAATGTGATACCCATTCACAAAAAGGGTGCAAAGGAGGATCCTGGTAATTATAGACCAGCCTGACCTCAATACCTCGCAAAATAATGGAACAGTTTTTATGAAGTGCCATCACACAGAAATTACAGGATGGCCAGGCTATCAGACCCAGTCAGCATGGGTTTAGGAGGGGTAGGTCATGTTTAACCAACCTGGTCACCTTTTATGACCAGGTAACCTGCCTAGTGGATTCAGGGAAGGCTGTTGATGTTGTTTATTTGGATATGAGCAAGGCCTTTGACACTGTGTCCCACAGCATACTCCGAGACAAGCTGGCAGCCTGTGGCTTGGACAGGAGCACTCTTTGCTGGGTTCAGAACTGGCTGGATGGCCAGGCCCAGAGAGTGGTGGTGAATGGAGCTGCATCCAGCTGGCAGCCAGTCACCGGTGGTGTCC
This sequence comes from Haemorhous mexicanus, assembly GCF_027477595.1. Classification (NCBI taxonomy): domain Eukaryota; kingdom Metazoa; phylum Chordata; class Aves; order Passeriformes; family Fringillidae; genus Haemorhous; species Haemorhous mexicanus. The sequence goes on along the minus strand of NC_082343.1, from coordinate 94,839,299 downwards.
CTCAGGGCTCTGTGCTGGGGCCAGTTCTGTTTAATATTTTTATAGATGACATGGATGAGGGTTTAGAGTCTTTCATTAGCAAATTTGCAGATGACACTAAGCTGGGAGCAAGTGTAGGTCTGTTAGAGGGACAGAGGGCTTTGCAGAGGGACCTGGAACGGTTGGATGGATGGGCAGAATCTAATGGGATGAAGTTCAATAAGTCCAAGTGCCGAGTCCTGCACTTTGGCCACAATAACCCCCTGCAACGTTACAGGCTGGGGACGGTGTGGCTGGACAGTGCTCAGGACGAAAGGGCCCTGGGGTGCTGGTTGACAGTCGACTGAACATGAGCCAGCAGTGTGCCCAGGTGGCCAAGAAGGCCAATGGCATCCTGGCTAGTATCAGGAATAGTGTAGCCAGCAGGAGCGGGGAGGTCATTCCCTGTACTTGGCACTGGTGAGCCCACACCTTGAGTGCTGTGTCCAGTTCTGGGCCCCTCAGTGTTGGAAGGACGTTGAGATGCTTGAGTGTGTCCAGAGGAGGGCAATGAGGCTGGTGAGGGGCTTGGAACACAAGCCCTGTGAGGAATGACAGAGGGAGCTGGGGTTGTTCAGCCTGGAGAAAAGGAGACTCAGAGGTGACCTTATCACTCTCTTCAGCTTCCTGAAGGGTGGCTGTGGGGAGGTGGGGGTAGGTCTCTTTCACCAGGCAACAACACTCGGAACAAGAGGACACAGTCTCAAGCTGCGCCAAGGGAGATACAGGCTAGAATTAAGAGGAAATTTTTCACAGAAAGAGTAGTCAGATACTGGAGTCACCTGCCCAGGGAGGTGGTGGAGTAACCATCCCTCGATGTGTTTAAAAAAAGACTGGATGTGGCACTTGGTGCCATGTTCTCGTTGAGGTGTTGGAGCGTGGGTCGGACTCAATGATCTTAAAGGTCTCTTCCAACCAAGAAATTCTGTGATTCTGTGAATGTGTGGAAGGGATTAATTGGGGTGCTCTGTTTGAGTTCAAATCTATCCTCTCACTCTTCACCTAGGGAGCTATTGATTGAACTAGAAGAGCCAAATTAGGTTTCATATTATAGCCAGATTTATCAGTCCAGCTACAGACTAGCTGTACTGTGACAAAGACCTACTCTTTGGGATAATCACTCCTAATTTTCCAACAGTTCTTGGGAATGCCAGCAAAACAGAACCAGACAGATCTCAGGCATAAAAGTAGCAGCAAGAAATCAATGAACAGCTTAGTTTTGAGTATCAATAGTAAGAATTTATTTCAGGTATTTTCTTTAGTTATTTAAGGTATTCTGTGTTGTCCAATATACCCCCTATTTAGTGAACTATTTCCTTTGCGGGTACACTCAGGTAGCTTTACATTGAAGTGTCTGCAGTAGGCTAAAATCACTCCTGTAGCTAAGGAAAGAGAAATCAAAACCCTTTTATTTTTTCACTAATTCCATTAATTTCACTTTGCCACTAACAACAAATACAAAGAAATACAGCTTCGATGGGCTTAGAATGCTGCTCAAGAGCGGAATATTTTGATTGCTCTGGTGATATCCTCCTCTGTTGTTGGTGGTTTCCTCTGGCTGCCAGGCTGCAGGAATTTCTTTATTGTGGGGATATTGCTTAGTCTTGCTTTGAAACTCTGTAAAACAAAACCAAAACAGAACAGTTCTTAACAATCCTTGCAACTGTCAGACATTTCAATGTTATCCATGCTCCGAAAGTCACATTACAGCGGGATGCTGCAGAAGAAACTTTATGCTTCCCCTTCTTATGCTTTTGGGGTCGTAGTGACAGATCAGGGTAATAACAATGAGTATGTGAGGCCAGCTAAAAGTTCTTACAATACTTGAATATTTTCCATGTCACTTCTGACACACTCACTCCCCATATTTCTCAGCCACTTTAAGTCAGTGGCTTTTCCCATTCATTCTCCACTCAAACTGCCCATTCATTTACCTGCAAGCGAGGAAATTTGGCAAGTATATCAGGTTTGCATTCCTCTACCATCAAAATGATTTCAAGTAATTGAACATCCGCTCTGCTCAGCTGGTTGCCAACCAGAAAGTCTTTTCCGTGGTCTTTCAAAACCTAAAAATATAGAACCGGAAGCAGATGATGTCTTTTTTCTGTCTTTTATCAGTTCTTTCCTCATAAATAATATAATATCTTCAAAGCAGGGTCACACATTGCACGGAGTTGTCAGTGAAAGAAGGAAATGCAGTTTAAACTGCTGAGGTACAAACAGTGATCTGAAGGCACTGCCATGCTAGGCATCATCTACCAGCTCTTTCACTTCTACATTTCTGTCTGGCAGCTCAGTTGTGCTCATCTGGCCTTGGCTGCTGGAGCTGCATTGAAGACAAAGCTGTGTGAGACCCAGAAGGAACTGCAATGCTTTTCCACAGCATGTATGGTACAGGGCCATGGGCACTTCAGGAGGAAACTTGATGTCAAAGCTGGTGCTATGGTGTCTTTTGTCTGAAACAACACACACATTGAAACATGGACATTTGGGGAGCTCAGTGTGTGCTGGATTTTTGCAGCTGTACATCTCTCCCAGGTTTGAAGTGCCTTCTGTCCCCTCTGTAGTGTCCTGTCTCCATCTTAATCCCAGTACCCCTAAAAACCAGAGCATGGAATTTCCAGTGGCAGTTTCTCTTGTTTTCCTCATAAAACTTGTGTGCTTCCACGATGGAGGTGCAAGGTAACAGCATCAATTGAGCTACAAGCTCTTTGCCACATACCTTCTCAAAGACTGGGAAGTATCTGTTTTCAGCCTTGTCCATCATATTTGCAAAATATTCCTCCTTTTTGTCTGCTGGTTGGACAACATACATGATGAGTAACTCATTCAGATCGAACATTCCTTCCACGTACATATCGATTCTGAAAGGAATAGATCCACTTGCTCAGGTCAGATTCACAATAGGTCTGAAGAGCACCAATAACTCCTGGCACAACCTCACTGAGATGCTGGGAAATCCCTGCCCCTTCTAATCCCCACAAACATACCATGGCAAAGTTCCCCCCTGAATGCAGTTGCACTGGGAGCAGGCTGCAGGGGGGGGGGAGGGGGGGGGGGGGGGAGAGGGGTGGATGGGAGCTTAGGCAAAAGGAAATGCAAAATTCCTAGGGAAATCTAAAGACTGTAGTCCTCTCACTTCCTACTGGGACTGATTCTTGTGTGGAAGTCTGGACTATGGGTTTGTGAACCTGACTACAGAATTGTCAAGTGTGCCATCCAGACTCATGTTAAAAATCCAATCAGCCAGACGCTAACAGCAGGTCCATACAAATATCTAGCAAATATCTTGACACATGTGCTTACCAGGGCTTCTTTATTTCAAGTATTCAGAAATACCACAGGTCAAAACATGTGCCCTAGAAGTCCTCTCCTTTAATAACCTGTTATTAAATCTGTACTAATTCCTGGTTATAAGAGAGAGGAGGGGTTTTGATTCCTTTAAAGACATTGCCCTGAATGTGATGAGGAGAAAATGATGCTGCTGACAACTGCAGGAGAAAATGAACAGCAGCATCAGTAGGACAGTCTGCCCCCGTGACTGCTTTCTTCTGATAAGTGCATTGACCTCTGACTGATGATTCCTGGGCTCACTTCCCCTTTGGAATGCAGCTGGCTATCTCTGCTGTAGACATCAGCTGCAGCCACAGTCATCTCATGCAGCACAAAGCAGCGCAGCTCTCTCCCACTGAAAGGAGCTGTGAGCGGGGATACCCTTGTGTTTCACTGAGCTACAGGGTGAGCTGGGGAATAACAAGCAAAGGTGGCACTGTTACAGTACAGGGCTCTCTCCTTCATGTCCTTCCCATAGAGGTTGTACTTCGTTGCTATGTAGTTGAGAATGGCTCTGGTCTGCACCAGCTTCATCCCGTCGATCTCTACCATCGGCACTTGCTGAAAGAGCAGGGATCCATCTAGGCCAAAGGGAATAACACAAGGAGACCTTCAGTCCCTCAGTGACAACCACCAGCACGTATTAGGCAAAGGAACTACATGTATTACTTCTTCTTTAGAATCTGAATCAATCTGGCTGGATAAAAAATCCCAAGATCAACAATTCCAATTGTAAGACCAACAGTGCCCAGTTCCACCACTAAACCATGTCCCCAAGTGCACGCCTACACGCAGTGACTCAACCTCTTCCTTGGGCAGCCTGTTCCAATGCTTGACAACCCTTTTGGGGACAACCTTCCTCATTCTTACAGGAAAGTGTGGGAAATGCTCAGCATGCAGCAGCCTCTTCTTGGTGATAAGGTAATAACTTAACACTATAGCAATGAAGTTGTGGGAATTTCAGATTTGAGGAAACAGCCACATGCAGAACTTGCAACTGTCGCACACTGAAAGATACAAGCACTGCATGGCTCTAGCACAGGGGATTTTCATGGAGGCTAATACAGCCAAAAAGGACTGAAGGATCTGGTCCAGGCACTTTCTGTCATGTTTGGCTAAATATATCTGCACTTTCTAAGCACTGGCCAACATATCATCTGAATAATAATGAATAAATAAATATTAGTGAATATAAAAGCATAAAAGATCTTTGTGACAACTTTGTTGACTTTACAAAAGGCAGCTCATCTGTATAGGCATGATGTGGGAACAGCAAGTGAGTTCCATGTGATTCCTGCAGGAAGCAAATATCACTTGGAGTGATGCTGGAGCCATGCAACACTTTTGCTAGCATGCAGAAGTCTTAGCCTGAAGGAAGTAAAAATACTTCTCCAGAAAGAGAGGTATCAGATCAGAGAGTCAGGAAGGGTTTTTGCTTTAGGGAATCCTATTTCTTGACTCAGATAAATGATCAGCTATGTCCCCTTTGCAAGGGTGCATTTAGCTTTCTGCTGGTGTCCCAAAATACGTTTTGAAAGGCAGCCTGTAACAGGGGGACCAAGTCATTATTCCTACAGGACAGCAGGACTGCAAATACTACCCCTAGCTCAGATTGCTTTTCACAGGCCAGGTGAAGAGCACAGATGTGCAATTTGGTTTGGAGGAAACATGATTATCATGTGCAGGAAGACAGAAGCTGAAGCCAGCACGGTGGGTTGTTGCCTTGGGAAGCAGGAATGCAGCAGAGGAACAGGTAAACTCAGAAATTTGGAACTCTGTTTTCATAGGGAATATAAAACAAAACCTTTGTAGGCCACCTAAGACGCTAATGAATTTTAAGACCCTCTGAAGACAAAAGCCTCTATTGCCAGAGGATGGAAAGCAATGGACACAAGCTGAAGCAAAGGAGAGTCAACCATCTGAACTTCAAGAAAGGCTCTTTGACTGTGTGGGCTCTCCAGAGAAGCTGTAAATTCTCCATCCTTGGAGATACTCAAAACCCAGCTGGACATGGTCCTGAGTACCTGGCTGGAGGCGGCCCTGCTTGAAGAGGAGAGGTGGAGTAAGTAATCTTGAGAGGTCCCTTCTGACCTCAGCCCTTCTGTGATTCAGTGAAGGTGGAAGGAACTGGGTGGATGATAGCACCTAACACACAGCAGTCTGCACCTCTGAGAGCTCATGTACAATGCAGTTAAGAGATTTCCTTTCTAAGGCACTAAGTCTTAACAATTCTTAAGTGTTCTCAGACAAGTAACTCTAATTCTAATTCTGATTCTTGTTATTTTTACTATTGCTGCCGTTATAATTTAAAAGTGAAGGAAACTTACCCTTCTGTAACTTTGTCAGATCCTCCTTTTTGTCCAGGTAAGATTCTTCAAACTGGACAAAGGAGAAAAGAAAAGTTCTGTTTTCTGTCCATGATTTAGCTTCCTCTTTATTTAGGTAAAAAGGTCTAAAGAGGTGTGTTATGGGAAATTTAATTTTTATAACATAAGTCATATTTAAAAGTTTTAAGGTACACGGGCCATCACTGAGACAGAAACCCAGGGATATTGCAAAACACAGATTCCCTTACTCCATCTCTGGTTTAGTATCAGAATATGTCAGAGGTCAAATAAAATTACTTGGTGGTTTACAAAATCACCGGAATACCGTCAAAGATAAACTACATCATTGCAGCAATAATAATCTCTTGCTGTTTTGGACATTGGAATTTAACTGAAGATACTCAGAATTGCAGGCGCATGACCTCTGTTATCAGAAGATTAAGAAGCCAGGTTCTGCTGCAGGAGTTTTAAATTTCTTCTCCCACCAGCTACAGAGGAAAAACATTTCTGGTGCTACCTGCAGGCTTTGCAAATGATGCATGCAAGTGAAACAGGAACCTGTCCTCTACCCAGGGTAAGCTCGTGGTCACTCTTGGCCTGCTCAGCAATGCACTCAAGGCAGAGTTTGAAACTGCTGCTCAGTCCCACTTTTCAGAAGGAACAGTAAAAGCACATATTTGTCATAGGATCTCTGTAGAAAAGACCAGAAGCCAACCTCAACCCCAGCTGCTGCCAGGAGCCACCGAATTGGTTCCATGCGGCCACGTCCATTGAAGTAGTGCAGCTTGGGTTTTCCAGACATTTTCCCACGTGCCTGATTCCCTGATAGCTGCAATGAAGAAAGGTGGTTTGCACTTTTGAGTCTCTAACTGGGTCTCAAAGTTGTCTTTTTTGAAAACACTGATTTATTGTTCAAGACTTCAATCAATCAACAGTGGAGGTAAAAGGTTATATTGAGAGACTGCCACATAGCATTCTGCCTTCAACTGTTTCTTACACATGCAGAATATTTAAGCAGAATTCTGAACTTAGACCAACTGGCCCAGACAGAGAACAAGTGGTTTTAAACTATTTTAAACTTTGCATCCAAAGTGTTCTGTTCTGACCAGAAAGCTGCGTGTGCTCTTTGCGTATTTTGGCATTATCTCAGAACACAGTTTACTGTTTAATCAGATACATGCTCTAAACTCAGCAATTGCTCTGCTTTCCCCAGCAACCATTATGCTCCATTATAACCAGCCAGGAAGGAATTCTTTCCCTCAGTCAACCTCTTTTACAACACTCCCCGCTTCTGTAATTTCGTTAGACAAACCTCCAAAACATGGAAATTAATTTTGCCTCTGGTACCATCAGATTTGCCTTTACCACAGGCACAGCCTCAGGGCAATGCTTGCTTGGTCCAGTTTCAACTCTGCTGCAATTTCGAGCAACAACAATTTCTAGGCAGAAACCTAAAGCAACAACAGTTTCTAGGCAGACTGTCACCCACCCCACTCAGAACCACGCGTGCACATCAGCCACAAACACACAAACAGTGCTCAGCCTGTACCAGCCTCACAGCTATTGACACCCTGTCAGCAACAAGGCTGAAGTTTAACAGCAGCAAAAGGAAAACGGCCAAAGCACCACCATATTGCCCTTGTAAATAATATGTCAGCTTCTCTACAGTAGAAAGGAGGAGGTGAGAGGAAAACCTCCCCACTTATGGGCTATACCTTTCTTTTTCTTAATTCTGTACACCCCAAAAGCAGCTGACTAAGAGTTTAACATTTGGTACACATAACCATGTTAGTAAAGAAAGTACATACACACATTTAATCTATAAATCCCATTCAATGACTGAATTTCATGTACAACAACTCCCTACATGTCCAACATAATATCCCCACTTACCTTGTGCACAGTGTAACCCACTCTATGCTCTCAGCAGTTCTACCTTGAGATTATATAACTGTGGAGCTCCTCCTACTGAGATCTACAAACACTTCCCTGCAAATAGGAATCCTCTTTCTCTTAGGCAAACAAAAGCAATTAGCTCTGTTAAGTTACTTCTCACCTACAGAAAATGAATTCCTGACTAATGGTGACAAGGCAGAAATGGATGGTAGATGAGAGGTCATGGTCAATGGGAACATCTGTGCTAGCACAAAGTGGCTACATGCCTCCTATTTGCTAGTTTAAAATAATTATAATGGCTGAAAAGCTCACTTAGTTGAAAAGAATGCTGCTATGCCAATCACACTTTTATTCCAATGTTTTCTGGTTTTTTACTCTTTACACATTGCCACTTAACATAAAGCACATCAACTAGTTCAGCTCAAATCTGTCTCAAGCTTCTATGCCTTGCTTAGTGTATATTCCTTCAGGACACTTCTGCCATTTCATCAATGGATATTGGGGTTGGTTTTGAATTTTTTTCTGTAAAAAACTTTTCCTAGACTTTGACGCAGTATAAACATCACACAACACCAAAGAGAACTGTGAGAGACAGTGAATGAAGTGTGGTATCAGAAGTCAAACTGCCCTCTGCCCTCCTGACTCTTTTCTTTTGCCAACTGCATTGATTTCAAAATGTCAATACAGAATAATCAGCCGTGCACCATCCTGCCTATCTAATCTTCGTGGTTAATACAGATGTAGGCAGTACCTGCAGTCTAGGCCAAAAAATACATGCAAAAGTTTCTGAATTACCCTGAACATGGCAGTGAGATGGGATATTCTACTTATGTTACACAGGGAGGTTGTATTAATTGCACCAAAAAAATGGTTCGTTGCCGTAGGCGAGGCTTTCTCCCTCAGATCCTTCCTGGACACTAGCTGCAAGTCTGAATGCTTCAGTGAGGCTGGAGGAAAATAGCTCCTGCAACCACTCTCCTGCTTTACACGCTTTGCTGCTGAAAATGTTGGTTTATTTCCTTTTTTGATGACAAAAACTGGTTCCAGCTGCATGACATTTCTTTTGAAGAAACTGTTGGCTTTAGCAAGAGCTACAGAGTCCTGAGTTTGCCCAGCTGAAAACTGCCAGGCCTCTAGCTGTAGCTGGATTTAGGGCACTGACTCTTTCATTTACAAACTTGGTTTATTTGGTGTTTAAATAGTATCACAGAATCATGGAATGGTTTGGGGTAGAAGGGACCTTAGAGATCATCTAGTTCCAATCTCCTGCCCTGAGCAGGAGCACATTTCACTACATAAATGCAGATACTTACCAATGTTCCACAGTCTCGCTAACCTCAGCTGGGGAGCTTAAATGATTAGAATGAGCAACCTGACTACAATTTGTATAAAATTTGGTTTAATAGACAGTGATGTAAGTCAACATGAAATCCTACATTCCAAGGTCTCACTAAGACCTGACACCATCCTGACTCCTCCTTTCTCAATAAGTTTCAAACTGGTGACAAGCATTTGTTTCTCAAAGTCTGCAAAGGGCTTTTAGCTGCTGCAATAGACCTTCTGATAAAGGACACATGGGTGAAGTTGCAGTAGAATAGTTTAAATGTCTAGTGACAAAGCAGAGGTGCAATAGGAACTCTGGTCGAAGCATATTCCAAGTAAACTCAGAGGAAAGCTGAATCCAAACCTTTCAGCCTCAGCTAACCAGAACCTGCAGGTTTTTCCTGGCACTTCTCAGAAAAAAATACTTGACCTCTTACGTTATGGGTGGTTGGTTGTTTGGAGGCAGAAACAACAGGGACTCACCAATTGATCCTCACCAAGCTGGGTGTTTTATTGTTCACAGTTTCCTATATAGGCAGCTCTAAACTACCAGGCCTCAGCTGCTGGTTGGTCTGGGTCTTAACACAGCCCAGTACTTTGACCAGTAATGTCTCTGCATTTCTGGCTCACTGGTGAGGTTCCGGATGACTGGAAGCTGGCCAATGGGATACCCATTCACAAAAAGGGTGCAAAGGAGGATCCTGGTAATTATAGACCAGCCTGACCTCAATACCTTGCAAAATAATGGAACAGTTTTTATGAAGTGCCATCACACAGAAATTACAGGATGGCCAGGCTATCAGACCCAGTCAGCATGGGTTTAGGAGGGGTAGGTCATGTTTAACCAACCTGGTCACCTTTTATGACCAGGTAACCTGCCTAGTGGATTCAGGGAAGGCTGTTGATGTTGTTTATTTGGATATGAGCAAGGCCTTTGACACTGTGTCCCACAGCATACTCCGAGACAAGCTGGCAGCCCGTGGCTTGGACAGGAGCACTCTTTGCTGGGTTCAGAACTGGCTGGATGGCCAGGCCCAGAGAGTGGTGGTGAATGGAGCTGCATCCAGCTGGCGGCCAGTCACCGGTGGTGTCCCTCAGGGCTCTGTGCTGGGGCCAGTTCTGTTTAATATTTTTATAGATGACATGGATGAGGGTTTAGAGTCTTTCATTAGCAAATTTGCAGATGACACTAAGCTGGGAGCAAGTGTAGGTCTGTTAGAGGGACAGAGGGCTTTGCAGAGGGACCTGGAACGGTTGGATGGATGGGCAGAATCTAATGGGATGAAGTTCAATAAGTCCAAGTGCCGAGTCCTGCACTTTGGCCACAATAACCCCCTGCAACGTTACAGGCTGGGGACGGTGTGGCTGGACAGTGCTCAGGACAAAAGGGCCTTGGGGTGCTGGTTGACAGTCGACTGAACATGAGCCAGCAGTGTGCCCAGGTGGCCAAGAAGGCCAATGGCATCCTGGCTAGTATCAGGAATAGTGTAGCCAGCAGGAGCGGGGAGGTCATTCCCTGTACTTGGCACTGGTGAGCCCACACCTTGAGTGCTGTGTCCAGTTCTGGGCCCCTCAGTGTGGGAAGGACGTTGAGATGCTTGAGTGTGTCCAGAGGAGGGCAATGAGGCTGGTGAGGGGCTTGGAACACAAGCCCTGTGAGGAATGACAGAGGGAGCTGGGGTTGTTCAGCCTGGAGAAAAGGAGACTCAGAGGTGACCTTATCACTCTCTTCAGCTTCCTGAAGGGTGGCTGTGGTGAGGTGGGGTAGGTCTCTTTCACCAGGCAACAACACTCGGAACAAGAGGACACAGTCTCAAGCTGCGCCAAGGGAGATACAGGCTAGAATTAAGAGGAAATTTTTCACAGAAAGAGTAGTCAGATACTGGAATCACCTGCCCAGGGAGGTGGTGGAGTAACCATCCCTCGATGTGTTTAAAAAAAGACTGGATGTGGCACTTGGTGCCATGTTCTCGTTGAGGTGTTGGAGCGTGGGTCGGACTCAATGATCTTAAAGGTCTCTTCCAACCAAGAAATTCTGTGATTCTGTGAATGTGTGGAAGGGATTAATTGGGGTGCTCTGTTTGAGTTCAAATCTATCCTCTCACTCTTCACCTAGGGAGCTATTGATTGAACTAGAAGAGCCAAATTAGGTTTCATATTATAGCCAGATTTATCAGTCCAGCTACAGACTAGCTGTACTGTGACAAAGACCTACTCTTTGGGATAATCACTCCTAATTTTCCAACAGTTCTTGGGAATGCCAGCAAAACAGAACCAGACAGATCTCAGGCATAAAAGTAGCAGCAAGAAATCAATGAACAGCTTAGTTTTGAGTATCAATAGTAAGAATTTATTTCAGGTATTTTCTTTAGTTATTTAAGGTATTCTGTGTTGTCCAATATACCCCCTATTTAGTGAACTATTTCCTTTGCGGGTACACTCAGGTAGCTTTACATTGAAGTGTCTGCAGTAGGCTAAAATCACTCCTGTAGCTAAGGAAAGAGAAATCAAAACCCTTTTATTTTTTCACTAATTCCATTAATTTCACTTTGCCACTAACAACAAATACAAAGAAATACAGCTTCGATGGGCTTAGAATGCTGCTCAAGAGCGGAATATTTTGATTGCTCTGGCGATATCCTCCTCTGTTGTTGGTGGTTTCCTCTGGCTGCCAGGCTGCAGGAATTTCTTTATTGTGGGGATATTGCTTAGTCTTGCTTTGAAACTCTGTAAAACAAAACCAAAACAGAACAGTTCTTAACAATCCTTGCAACTGTCAGACATTTCAATGTTATCCATGCTCCGAAAGTCACATTACAGCGGGATGCTGCAGAAGAAACTTTATGCTTCCCCTTCTTATGCTTTTGGGGTCGTAGTGACAGATCAGGGTAATAACAATGAGTATGTGAGGCCAGCTAAAAGTTCTTACAATACTTGAATATTTTCCATGTCACTTCTGACACACTCACTCCCCATATTTCTCAGCCACTTTAAGTCAGTGGCTTTTCCCATTCATTCTCCACTCAAACTGCCCATTCATTTACCTGCAAGCGAGGAAATTTGGCAAGTATATCAGGTTTGCATTCCTCTACCATCAAAATGATTTCAAGTAATTGAACATCCGCTCTGCTCAGCTGGTTGCCAACCAGAAAGTCTTTTCCGTGGTCTTTCAAAACCTAAAAATATAGAACCGGAAGCAGATGATGTCTTTTTTCTGTCTTTTATCAGTTCTTTCCTCATAAATAATATAATATCTTCAAAGCAGGGTCACACATTGCACGGAGTTGTCAGTGAAAGAAGGAAATGCAGTTTAAACTGCTGAGGTACAAACAGTGATCTGAAGGCACTGCCATGCTAGGCATCATCTACCAGCTCTTTCACTTCTACATTTCTGTCTGGCAGCTCAGTTGTGCTCATCTGGCCTTGGCTGCTGGAGCTGCATTGAAGACAAAGCTGTGTGAGACCCAGAAGGAACTGCAATGCTTTTCCACAGCATGTATGGTACAGGGCCATGGGCACTTCAGGAGGAAACTTGATGTCAAAGCTGGTGCTATGGTGTCTTTTGTCTGAAACAACACACACATTGAAACATGGACATTTGGGGAGCTCAGTGTGTGCTGGATTTTTGCAGCTGTACATCTCTCCCAGGTTTGAAGTGCCTTCTGTCCCCTCTGTAGTGTCCTGTCTCCATCTTAATCCCAGTACCCCTAAAAACCAGAGCATGGAATTTCCAGTGGCAGTTTCTCTTGTTTTCCTCATAAAACTTGTGTGCTTCCACGATGGAGGTGCAAGGTAACAGCATCAATTGAGCTACAAGCTCTTTGCCACATACCTTCTCAAAGACTGGGAAGTATCTGTTTTCAGCCTTGTCCATCATATTTGCAAAATATTCCTCCTTTTTGTCTGCTGGTTGGACAACATACATGATGAGTAACTCATTCAGATCGAACATTCCTTCCACGTACATATCGATTCTGAAAGGAATAGATCCACTTGCTCAGGTCAGATTCACAATAGGTCTGAAGAGCACCAATAACTCCTGGCACAACCTCACTGAGATGCTGGGAAATCCCTGCCCCTTCTATTCCCCACAAACATACCATGGCAAAGTTCCCCCCTGAATGCAGTTGCACTGGGAGCAGGCTGCAGGGGGGGGGGAGGGGGGGGGGGGGAGAGGGGTGGATGGGAGCTTAGGCAAGAGGGAAATGCAAAATTCCTAGGGAAATCTAAAGACTGTAGTCCTCTCACTTCCTACTGGGACTGATTCTTGTGTGGAAGTCTGGACTATGGGTTTGTGAACCTGACTACAGAATTGTCAAGTGTGCCATCCAGACTCATGTTAAAAATCCAATCAGCCAGACTCTAACAGCAGGTCCATACAAATATCTAGCAAATATCTTGACACATGTGCTTACCAGGGCTTCTTTATTTCAAGTATTCAGAAATACCACAGGTCAAAACATGTGCCCTAGAAGTCCTCTCCTTTAATAACCTGTTATTAAATCTGTACTAATTCCTGGTTATAAGAGAGAGGAGGGGTTTTGATTCCTTTAAAGACATTGCCCTGAATGTGATGAGGAGAAAATGATGCTGCTGACAACTGCAGGAGAAAATGAACAGCAGCATCAGTAGGACAGTCTGCCCCCGTGACTGCTTTCTTCTGATAAGTGCATTGACCTCTGACTGATGATTCCTGGGCTCACTTCCCCTTTGGAATGCAGCTGGCTATCTCTGCTGTAGACATCAGCTGCAGCCACAGTCATCTCATGCAGCACAAAGCAGCGCAGCTCTCTCCCACTGAAAGGAGCTGTGAGCGGGGATACCCTTGTGTTTCACTGAGCTACAGGGTGAGCTGGGGAATAACAAGCAAAGGTGGCACTGTTACAGTACAGGGCTCTCTCCTTCATGTCCTTCCCATAGAGGTTGTACTTCGTTGCTATGTAGTTGAGAATGGCTCTGGTCTGCACCAGCTTCATCCCGTCGATCTCTACCATCGGCACTTGCTGAAAGAGCAGGGATCCATCTAGGCCAAAGGGAATAACACAAGGAGACCTTCAGTCCCTCAGTGACAACCACCAGCACGTATTAGGCAAAGGAACTACATGTATTACTTCTTCTTTAGAATCTGAATCAATCTGGCTGGATAAAAAATCCCAAGATCAACAATTCCAATTGTAAGACCAACAGTGCCCAGTTCCACCACTAAACCATGTCCCCAAGTGCACGCCTACACGCAGTGACTCAACCTCTTCCTTGGGCAGCCTGTTCCAATGCTTGACAACCCTTTTGGGGACAACCTTCCTCATTCTTACAGGAAAGTGTGGGAAATGCTCAGCATGCAGCAGCCTCTTCTTGGTGATAAGGTAATAACTTAACACTATAGCAATGAAGTTGTGGGAATTTCAGATTTGAGGAAACAGCCACATGCAGAACTTGCAACTGTCGCACACTGAAAGATACAAGCACTGCATGGCTCTAGCACAGGGGATTTTCATGGAGGCTAATACAGCCAAAAAGGACTGAAGGATCTGGTCCAGGCACTTTCTGTCATGTTTGGCTAAATATATCTGCACTTTCTAAGCACTGGCCAACATATCATCTGAATAATAATGAATAAATAAATATTAGTGAATATAAAAGCATAAAAGATCTTTGTGACAACTTTGTTGACTTTACAAAAGGCAGCTCATCTGTATAGGCATGATGTGGGAACAGCAAGTGAGTTCCATGTGATTCCTGCAGGAAGCAAATATCACTTGGAGTGATGCTGGAGCCATGCAACACTTTTGCTAGCATGCAGAAGTCTTAGCCTGAAGGAAGTAAAAATACTTCTCCAGAAAGAGAGGTATCAGATCAGAGAGTCAGGAAGGGTTTTTGCTTTAGGGAATCCTATTTCTTGACTCAGATAAATGATCAGCTATGTCCCCTTTGCAAGGGTGCATTTAGCTTTCTGCTGGTGTCCCAAAATACGTTTTGAAAGGCAGCCTGTAACAGGGGGACCAAGTCATTATTCCTACAGGACAGCAGGACTGCAAATACTACCCCTAGCTCAGATTGCTTTTCACAGGCCAGGTGAAGAGCACAGATGTGCAATTTGGTTTGGAGGAAACATGATTATCATGTGCAGGAAGACAGAAGCTGAAGCCAGCACGGTGGGTTGTTGCCTTGGGAAGCAGGAATGCAGCAGAGGAACAGGTAAACTCAGAAATTTGGAACTCTGTTTTCATAGGGAATATAAAACAAAACCTTTGTAGGCCACCTAAGACGCTAATGAATTTTAAGACCCTCTGAAGACAAAAGCCTCTATTGCCAGAGGATGGAAAGCAATGGACACAAGCTGAAGCAAAGGAGAGTCAACCATCTGAACTTCAAGAAAGGCTCTTTGACTGTGTGGGCTCTCCAGAGAAGCTGTAAATTCTCCATCCTTGGAGATACTCAAAACCCAGCTGGACATGGTCCTGAGTACCTGGCTGGAGGCGGCCCTGCTTGAAGAGGAGAGGTGGAGTAAGTAATCTTGAGAGGTCCCTTCTGACCTCAGCCCTTCTGTGATTCAGTGAAGGTGGAAGGAACTGGGTGGATGATAGCACCTAACACACAGCAGTCTGCACCTCTGAGAGCTCATGTACAATGCAGTTAAGAGATTTCCTTTCTAAGGCACTAAGTCTTAACAATTCTTAAGTGTTCTCAGACAAGTAACTCTAATTCTAATTCTGATTCTTGTTATTTTTACTATTGCTGCCGTTATAATTTAAAAGTGAAGGAAACTTACCCTTCTGTAACTTTGTCAGATCCTCCTTTTTGTCCAGGTAAGATTCTTCAAACTGGACAAAGGAGAAAAGAAAAGTTCTGTTTTCTGTCCATGATTTAGCTTCCTCTTTATTTAGGTAAAAAGGTCTAAAGAGGTGTGTTATGGGAAATTTAATTTTTATAACATAAGTCATATTTAAAAGTTTTAAGGTACACGGGCCATCACTGAGACAGAAACCCAGGGATATTGCAAAACACAGATTCCCTTACTCCATCTCTGGTTTAGTATCAGAATATGTCAGAGGTCAAATAAAATTACTTGGTGGTTTACAAAATCACCGGAATACCGTCAAAGATAAACTACATCATTGCAGCAATAATAATCTCTTGCTGTTTTGGACATTGGAATTTAACTGAAGATACTCAGAATTGCAGGCGCATGACCTCTGTTATCAGAAGATTAAGAAGCCAGGTTCTGCTGCAGGAGTTTTAAATTTCTTCTCCCACCAGCTACAGAGGAAAAACATTTCTGGTGCTACCTGCAGGCTTTGCAAATGATGCATGCAAGTGAAACAGGAACCTGTCCTCTACCCAGGGTAAGCTCGTGGTCACTCTTGGCCTGCTCAGCAATGCACTCAAGGCAGAGTTTGAAACTGCTGCTCAGTCCCACTTTTCAGAAGGAACAGTAAAAGCACATATTTGTCATAGGATCTCTGTAGAAAAGACCAGAAGCCAACCTCAACCCCAGCTGTTGCCAGGAGCCACCGAATTGGTTCCATGCGGCCACGTCCATTGAAGTAGTGCAGCTTGGGTTTTCCAGACATTTTCCCACGTGCCTGATTCCCTGATAGCTGCAATGAAGAAAGGTGGTTTGCACTTTTGAGTCTCTAACTGGGTCTCAAAGTTGTCTTTTTTGAAAACACTGATTCATTGTTCAAGACTTCAATCAATCAACAGTGGAGGTAAAAGGTTATATTGAGAGACTGCCACATAGCATTCTGCCTTTAACTGTTTCTTACACATGCAGAATATTTAAGCAGAATTCTGAACTTAGACCAACTGGCCCAGACAGAGAACAAGTGGTTTTAAACTATTTTAAACTTTGCATCCAAAGTGTTCTGTTCTGACCAGAAAGCTGCGTGTGCTCTTTGCGTATTTTGGCATTATCTCAGAACACAGTTTACTGTTTAATCAGATACATGCTATAAACTCAGCAATTGCTCTGCTTTCCCCAGCAACCATTATGCTCCATTATAACCAGCCAGGAAGGAATTCTTTCCCTCAGTCAACCTCTTTTACAACACTCCCCGCTTCTGTAATTTCGTTAGACAAACCTCCAAAACATGGAAATTAATTTTGCCTCTGGTACCATCAGATTTGCCTTTACCACAGGCACAGCCTCAGGGCAATGCTTGCTTGGTCCAGTTTCAACTCTGCTGCAATTTCGAGCAACAACAATTTCTAGGCAGAAACCTAAAGCAACAACAGTTTCTAGGCAGACTGTCACCCACCCCACTCAGAACCACGCGTGCACATCAGCCACAAACACACAAACAGTGCTCAGCCTGTACCAGCCTCACAGCTATTGACACCCTGTCAGCAACAAGGCTGAAGTTTAACAGCAGCAAAAGGAAAACGGCCAAAGCACCACCATATTGCCCTTGTAAATAATATGTCAGCTTCTCTACAGTAGAAAGGAGGAGGTGAGAGGAAAACCTCCCCACTTATGGGCTATACCTTTCTTTTTCTTAATTCTGAACACCCCAAAAGCAGCTGACTAAGAGTTTAACATTTGGTACACATAACCATGTTAGTAAAGAAAGTACATACACACATTTAATCTATAAATCCCATTCAATGACTGAATTTCATGTACAACAACTCCCTACATGTCCAACATAATATCCCCACTTACCTTGTGCACAGTGTAACCCACTCTATGCTCTCAGCAGTTCTACCTTGAGATTATATAACTGTGGAGCTCCTCCTACTGAGATCTACAAACACTTCCCTGCAAATAGGAATCCTCTTTCTCTTAGGCAAACAAAAGCAATTAGCTCTGTTAAGTTACTTCTCACCTACAGAAAATGAATTCCTGACTAATGGTGACAAGGCAGAAATGGATGGTAGATGAGAGGTCATGGTCAATGGGAACATCTGTGCTAGCACAAAGTGGCTACATGCCTCCTATTTGCTAGTTTAAAATAATTATAATGGCTGAAAAGCTCACTTAGTTGAAAAGAATGCTGCTATGCCAATCACACTTTTATTCCAATGTTTTCTGGTTTTTTACTCTTTACACATTGCCACTTAACATAAAGCACATCAACTAGTTCAGCTCAAATCTGTCTCAAGCTTCTATGCCTTGCTTAGTGTATATTCCTTCAGGACACTTCTGCCATTTCATCAATGGATATTGGGGTTGGTTTTGAATTTTTTTCTGTAAAAAACTTTTCCTAGACTTTGACGCAGTATAAACATCACACAACACCAACGAGAACTGTGAGAGACAGTGAATGAAGTGTGGTATCAGAAGTCAAACTGCCCTCTGCCCTCCTGACTCTTTTCTTTTGCCAACTGCATTGATTTCAAAATGTCAATACAGAATAATCAGCCGTGCACCATCCTGCCTATCTAATCTACGTGGTTAATACAGATGTAGGCAGTACCTGCAGTCTAGGCCAAAAAATACATGCAAAAGTTTCTGAATTACCCTGAACATGGCAGTGAGATGGGATATTCTACTTATGTTACACAGGGAGGTTGTATTAATTGCACCAAAAAAATGGTTCGTTGCCGTAGGCGAGGCTTTCTCCCTCAGATCCTTCCTGGACACTAGCTGCAAGTCTGAATGCTTCAGTGAGGCTGGAGGAAAATAGCTCCTGCAACCACTCTCCTGCTTTACACGCTTTGCTGCTGAAAATGTTGGTTTATTTCCTTTTTTGATGACAAAAACTGGTTCCAGCTGCATGACATTTCTTTTGAAGAAACTGTTGGCTTTAGCAAGAGCTACAGAGTCCTGAGTTTGCCCAGCTGAAAACTGCCAGGCCTCTAGCTGTAGCTGGATTTAGGGCACTGACTCTTTCATTTACAAACTTGGTTTATTTGGTGTTTAAATAGTATCACAGAATCATAGAATGGTTTGGGGTAGAAGGGACCTTAGAGATCATCTAGTTCCAATCTCCTGCCCTGAGCAGGAGCACATTTCACTACATAAATGCAGATACTTACCAATGTTCCACAGTCTCGCTAACCTCAGCTGGGGAGCTTAAATGATTAGAATGAGCAACCTGACTACAATTTGTATAAAATTTGGTTTAATATACAGTGATGTAAGTCAACATGAAATCCTACATTCCAAGGTCTCACTAAGACCTGACACCATCCTGACTCCTCCTTTCTCAATAAGTTTCAAACTGGTGACAAGCATTTGTTTCTCAGAGTCTGCAAAGGGCTTTTAGCTGCTGCAATAGACCTTCTGATAAAGGACACATGGGTGAAGTTGCAGTAGAATAGTTTAAATGTCTAGTGACAAAGCAGAGGTGCAATAGGAACTCTGGTCGAAGCATATTCCAAGTAAACTCAGAGGAAAGCTGAAACCAAACCTTTCAGCCTCAGCTAACCAGAACCTGCTGGCTTTTCCTGGCATTTCTCAGAAAAAAATACTTGACCTCTTACGTTATGGGTGGTTGGTTGTTTGGAGGCAGAAACAACAGGGACTCACCAATTGATCCTCACCAAGCAGGGTGTTTTATTGTTCACAGTTTCCTATATAGGCAGCTCTAAACTACCAGGCCTCAGCTGCTGGTTGGTCTGGGTCTTAACACAGCCCAGTACTTTGACCAGTAATGTCTCTGCATTTCTGGCTCACTGGTGAGGTTCCGGATGACTGGAAGCTGGCCAATGGGATACCCATTCACAAAAAGGGTGCAAAGGAGGGTCCTGGTAATTATAGACCAGCCTGACCTCAATACCTCGCAAAATAATGGAACAGTTTTTATGAAGTGCCATCACACAGAAATTACAGGATGGCCAGGCTATCAGACCCAGTCAGCATGGGTTTAGGAGGGGTAGGTCATGTTTAACCAACCTGGTCACCTTTTATGACCAGGTAACCTGCCTAGTGGATTCAGGGAAGGCTGTTGATGTTGTTTATTTGGATATGAGCAAGGCCTTTGACACTGTGTCCCACAGCATACTCCGAGACAAGCTGGCAGCCCGTGGCTTGGACAGGAGCACTCTTTGCTGGGTTCAGAACTGGCTGGATGGCCGGGCCCAGAGAGTGGTGGTGAATGGAGCTGCATCCAGCTGGCGGCCAGTCACCGGTGGTGTCCCTCAGGGCTCTGTGCTGGGGCCAGTTCTGTTTAATATTTTTATAGATGACATGGATGAGGGTTTAGAGTCTTTCATTAGCAAATTTGCAGATGACACTAAGCTGGGAGCAAGTGTAGGTCTGTTAGAGGGACAGAGGGCTTTGCAGAGGGACCTGGAACGGCTGGATGGATGGGCAGAATCTAATGGGATGAAGTTCAATAAGTCCAAGTGCCGAGTCCTGCACTTTGGCCACAATAACCCCCTGCAACGTTACAGGCTGGGGACGGTGTGGCTGGACAGTGCTCAGGACGAAAGGGCCCTGGGGGTGCTGGTTGACAGTCGACTGAACATGAGCCAGCAGTGTGCCCAGGTGGCCAAGAAGGCCAATGACATCCTGGCTAGTATCAGGAATAGTGTAGCCAGCAGGAGCGGGGAGGTCATTCCCTGTACTTGGCACTGGTGAGCCCACACCTTGAGTGCTGTGTCCAGTTCTGGGCCCCTCAGTGTGGGAAGGACGTTGAGATGCTTGAGTGTGTCCAGAGGAGGGCAATGAGGCTGGTGAGGGGCTTGGAACACAAGCCCTGTGAGGAATGACAGAGGGAGCTGGGGTTGTTCAGCCTGGAGAAAAGGAGACTCAGAGGTGACCTTATCACTCTCTTCAGCTTCCTGACGGGTGGCTGTGGTGAGGTGGGGGTAGGTCTCTTTCTCCGGGAAACAACACACAGAATAAGAGGACATAGTCTCAAGCTGCGCCAAGGGAGATACAGGCTAGAATTAAGAGGAAATTTTTAGCAGAAAGAGTAGTCAAATACTGGAATCACCTGCCCAGGGAGGTGGTGGAGTAACCATCCCTCAATGTTATTTAAAAAAAAGACAGGATGTGGCACTTGGTGCCATGTTCTAGTTGAGGTGTTGGAGCGTGGGTTGGACTCAATGATCTTGAAGGTCTCTTCCAACCAAGAAATTCTGTGATTCTGTGAATGTGTGGAAGGGATTAATTGGGGTGCTCTGTTTGAGTTCAAATCTATCCTCTCACTCTTCACCTAGGGAGCTATTGATTGAACTAGAAGAGCCAAATTAGGTTTCATATTATAGCCAGATTTATCAGTCCAGCTACAGACTAGCTGTACTGTGACAAAGACCTACTCTTTGGGATAATCACTCCTAATTTTCCAACAGTTCTTGGGAATGCCAGCAAAACAGAACCAGACAGATCTCAGGCATAAAAGTAGCAGCAAGAAATCAATGAACAGCTTAGTTTTGAGTATCAATAGTAAGAATTTATTTCAGGTATTTTCTTTAGTTATTTAAGGTATTCTGTGTTGTCCAATATACCCCCTATTTAGTGAACTATTTCCTTTGCGGGTACACTCAGGTAGCTTTACATTGAAGTGTCTGCAGTAGGCTAAAATCACTCCTGTAGCTAAGGAAAGAGAAATCAAAACCCTTTTATTTTTTCACTAATTCCATTAATTTCACTTTGCCACTAACAACAAATACAAAGAAATACAGCTTCGATGGGCTTAGAATGCTGCTCAAGAGCGGAATATTTTGATTGCTCTGGCGATATCCTCCTCTGTTGTTGGTGGTTTCCTCTGGCTGCCAGGCTGCAGGAATTTCTTTATTGTGGGGATATTGCTTAGTCTTGCTTTGAAACTCTGTAAAACAAAACCAAAACAGAACAGTTCTTAACAATCCTTGCAACTGTCAGACATTTCAATGTTATCCATGCTCCGAAAGTCACATTACAGCGGGATGCTGCAGAAGAAACTTTATGCTTCCCCTTCTTATGCTTTTGGGGTCGTAGTGACAGATCAGGGTAATAACAATGAGTATGTGAGGCCAGCTAAAAGTTCTTACAATACTTGAATATTTTCCATGTCACTTCTGACACACTCACTCCCCATATTTCTCAGCCACTTTAAGTCAGTGGCTTTTCCCATTCATTCTCCACTCAAACTGCCCATTCATTTACCTGCAAGCGAGGAAATTTGGCAAGTATATCAGGTTTGCATTCCTCTACCATCAAAATGATTTCAAGTAATTGAACATCCGCTCTGCTCAGCTGGTTGCCAACCAGAAAGTCTTTTCCGTGGTCTTTCAAAACCTAAAAATATAGAACCGGAAGCAGATGATGTCTTTTTTCTGTCTTTTATCAGTTCTTTCCTCATAAATAATATAATATCTTCAAAGCAGGGTCACACATTGCACGGAGTTGTCAGTGAAAGAAGGAAATGCAGTTTAAACTGCTGAGGTACAAACAGTGATCTGAAGGCACTGCCATGCTAGGCATCATCTACCAGCTCTTTCACTTCTACATTTCTGTCTGGCAGCTCAGTTGTGCTCATCTGGCCTTGGCTGCTGGAGCTGCATTGAAGACAAAGCTGTGTGAGACCCAGAAGGAACTGCAATGCTTTTCCACAGCATGTATGGTACAGGGCCATGGGCACTTCAGGAGGAAACTTGATGTCAAAGCTGGTGCTATGGTGTCTTTTGTCTGAAACAACACACACATTGAAACATGGACATTTGGGGAGCTCAGTGTGTGCTGGATTTTTGCAGCTGTACATCTCTCCCAGGTTTGAAGTGCCTTCTGTCCCCTCTGTAGTGTCCTGTCTCCATCTTAATCCCAGTACCCCTAAAAACCAGAGCATGGAATTTCCAGTGGCAGTTTCTCTTGTTTTCCTCATAAAACTTGTGTGCTTCCACGATGGAGGTGCAAGGTAACAGCATCAATTGAGCTACAAGCTCTTTGCCACATACCTTCTCAAAGACTGGGAAGTATCTGTTTTCAGCCTTGTCCATCATATTTGCAAAATATTCCTCCTTTTTGTCTGCTGGTTGGACAACATACATGATGAGTAACTCATTCAGATCGAACATTCCTTCCACGTACATATCGATTCTGAAAGGAATAGATCCACTTGCTCAGGTCAGATTCACAATAGGTCTGAAGAGCACCAATAACTCCTGGCACAACCTCACTGAGATGCTGGGAAATCCCTGCCCCTTCTATTCCCCACAAACATACCATGGCAAAGTTCCCCCCTGAATGCAGTTGCACTGGGAGCAGGCTGCAGGGGGGGGGGGGGGGGGGGGGGGGGGGGAGAGGGGTGGATGGGAGCTTAGGCAAGAGGGAAATGCAAAATTCCTAGGGAAATCTAAAGACTGTAGTCCTCTCACTTCCTACTGGGACTGATTCTTGTGTGGAAGTCTGGACTATGGGTTTGTGAACCTGACTACAGAATTGTCAAGTGTGCCATCCAGACTCATGTTAAAAATCCAATCAGCCAGACGCTAACAGCAGGTCCATACAAATATCTAGCAAATATCTTGACACATGTGCTTACCAGGGCTTCTTTATTTCAAGTATTCAGAAATACCACAGGTCAAAACATGTGCCCTAGAAGTCCTCTCCTTTAATAACCTGTTATTAAATCTGTACTAATTCCTGGTTATAAGAGAGAGGAGGGGTTTTGATTCCTTTAAAGACATTGCCCTGAATGTGATGAGGAGAAAATGATGCTGCTGACAACTGCAGGAGAAAATGAACAGCAGCATCAGTAGGACAGTCTGCCCCCGTGACTGCTTTCTTCTGATAAGTGCATTGACCTCTGACTGATGATTCCTGGGCTCACTTCCCCTTTGGAATGCAGCTGGCTATCTCTGCTGTAGACATCAGCTGCAGCCACAGTCATCTCATGCAGCACAAAGCAGCGCAGCTCTCTCCCACTGAAAGGAGCTGTGAGCGGGGATACCCTTGTGTTTCACTGAGCTACAGGGTGAGCTGGGGAATAACAAGCAAAGGTGGCACTGTTACAGTACAGGGCTCTCTCCTTCATGTCCTTCCCATAGAGGTTGTACTTCGTTGCTATGTAGTTGAGAATGGCTCTGGTCTGCACCAGCTTCATCCCGTCGATCTCTACCATCGGCACTTGCTGAAAGAGCAGGGATCCATCTAGGCCAAAGGGAATAACACAAGGAGACCTTCAGTCCCTCAGTGACAACCACCAGCACGTATTAGGCAAAGGAACTACATGTATTACTTCTTCTTTAGAATCTGAATCAATCTGGCTGGATAAAAAATCCCAAGATCAACAATTCCAATTGTAAGACCAACAGTGCCCAGTTCCACCACTAAACCATGTCCCCAAGTGCACGCCTACACGCAGTGACTCAACCTCTTCCTTGGGCAGCCTGTTCCAATGCTTGACAACCCTTTTGGGGACAACCTTCCTCATTCTTACAGGAAAGTGTGGGAAATGCTCAGCATGCAGCAGCCTCTTCTTGGTGATAAGGTAATAACTTAACACTATAGCAATGAAGTTGTGGGAATTTCAGATTTGAGGAAACAGCCACATGCAGAACTTGCAACTGTCGCACACTGAAAGATACAAGCACTGCATGGCTCTAGCACAGGGGATTTTCATGGAGGCTAATACAGCCAAAAAGGACTGAAGGATCTGGTCCAGGCACTTTCTGTCATGTTTGGCTAAATATATCTGCACTTTCTAAGCACTGGCCAACATATCATCTGAATAATAATGAATAAATAAATATTAGTGAATATAAAAGCATAAAAGATCTTTGTGACAACTTTGTTGACTTTACAAAAGGCAGCTCATCTGTATAGGCATGATGTGGGAACAGCAAGTGAGTTCCATGTGATTCCTGCAGGAAGCAAATATCACTTGGAGTGATGCTGGAGCCATGCAACACTTTTGCTAGCATGCAGAAGTCTTAGCCTGAAGGAAGTAAAAATACTTCTCCAGAAAGAGAGGTATCAGATCAGAGAGTCAGGAAGGGTTTTTGCTTTAGGGAATCCTATTTCTTGACTCAGATAAATGATCAGCTATGTCCCCTTTGCAAGGGTGCATTTAGCTTTCTGCTGGTGTCCCAAAATACGTTTTGAAAGGCAGCCTGTAACAGGGGGACCAAGTCATTATTCCTACAGGACAGCAGGACTGCAAATACTACCCCTAGCTCAGATTGCTTTTCACAGGCCAGGTGAAGAGCACAGATGTGCAATTTGGTTTGGAGGAAACATGATTATCATGTGCAGGAAGACAGAAGCTGAAGCCAGCACGGTGGGTTGTTGCCTTGGGAAGCAGGAATGCAGCAGAGGAACAGGTAAACTCAGAAATTTGGAACTCTGTTTTCATAGGGAATATAAAACAAAACCTTTGTAGGCCACCTAAGACGCTAATGAATTTTAAGACCCTCTGAAGACAAAAGCCTCTATTGCCAGAGGATGGAAAGCAATGGACACAAGCTGAAGCAAAGGAGAGTCAACCATCTGAACTTCAAGAAAGGCTCTTTGACTGTGTGGGCTCTCCAGAGAAGCTGTAAATTCTCCATCCTTGGAGATACTCAAAACCCAGCTGGACATGGTCCTGAGTACCTGGCTGGAGGCGGCCCTGCTTGAAGAGGAGAGGTGGAGTAAGTAATCTTGAGAGGTCCCTTCTGACCTCAGCCCTTCTGTGATTCAGTGAAGGTGGAAGGAACTGGGTGGATGATAGCACCTAACACACAGCAGTCTGCACCTCTGAGAGCTCATGTACAATGCAGTTAAGAGATTTCCTTTCTAAGGCACTAAGTCTTAACAATTCTTAAGTGTTCTCAGACAAGTAACTCTAATTCTAATTCTGATTCTTGTTATTTTTACTATTGCTGCCGTTATAATTTAAAAGTGAAGGAAACTTACCCTTCTGTAACTTTGTCAGATCCTCCTTTTTGTCCAGGTAAGATTCTTCAAACTGGACAAAGGAGAAAAGAAAAGTTCTGTTTTCTGTCCATGATTTAGCTTCCTCTTTATTTAGGTAAAAAGGTCTAAAGAGGTGTGTTATGGGAAATTTAATTTTTATAACATAAGTCATATTTAAAAGTTTTAAGGTACACGGGCCATCACTGAGACAGAAACCCAGGGATATTGCAAAACACAGATTCCCTTACTCCATCTCTGGTTTAGTATCAGAATATGTCAGAGGTCAAATAAAATTACTTGGTGGTTTACAAAATCACCGGAATACCGTCAAAGATAAACTACATCATTGCAGCAATAATAATCTCTTGCTGTTTTGGACATTGGAATTTAACTGAAGATACTCAGAATTGCAGGCGCATGACCTCTGTTATCAGAAGATTAAGAAGCCAGGTTCTGCTGCAGGAGTTTTAAATTTCTTCTCCCACCAGCTACAGAGGAAAAACATTTCTGGTGCTACCTGCAGGCTTTGCAAATGATGCATGCAAGTGAAACAGGAACCTGTCCTCTACCCAGGGTAAGCTCGTGGTCACTCTTGGCCTGCTCAGCAATGCACTCAAGGCAGAGTTTGAAACTGCTGCTCAGTCCCACTTTTCAGAAGGAACAGTAAAAGCACATATTTGTCATAGGATCTCTGTAGAAAAGACCAGAAGCCAACCTCAACCCCAGCTGTTGCCAGGAGCCACCGAATTGGTTCCATGCGGCCACGTCCATTGAAGTAGTGCAGCTTGGGTTTTCCAGACATTTTCCCACGTGCCTGATTCCCTGATAGCTGCAATGAAGAAAGGTGGTTTGCACTTTTGAGTCTCTAACTGGGTCTCAAAGTTGTCTTTTTTGAAAACACTGATTCATTGTTCAAGACTTCAATCAATCAACAGTGGAGGTAAAAGGTTATATTGAGAGACTGCCACATAGCATTCTGCCTTTAACTGTTTCTTACACATGCAGAATATTTAAGCAGAATTCTGAACTTAGACCAACTGGCCCAGACAGAGAACAAGTGGTTTTAAACTATTTTAAACTTTGCATCCAAAGTGTTCTGTTCTGACCAGAAAGCTGCGTGTGCTCTTTGCGTATTTTGGCATTATCTCAGAACACAGTTTACTGTTTAATCAGATACATGCTATAAACTCAGCAATTGCTCTGCTTTCCCCAGCAACCATTATGCTCCATTATAACCAGCCAGGAAGGAATTCTTTCCCTCAGTCAACCTCTTTTACAACACTCCCCGCTTCTGTAATTTCGTTAGACAAACCTCCAAAACATGGAAATTAATTTTGCCTCTGGTACCATCAGATTTGCCTTTACCACAGGCACAGCCTCAGGGCAATGCTTGCTTGGTCCAGTTTCAACTCTGCTGCAATTTCGAGCAACAACAATTTCTAGGCAGAAACCTAAAGCAACAAC